>NW_026511292.1:0-45347 GCF_027579735.1 Bombina bombina | reverse complement strand
GCTCGCTAACTCACACTACTTCTAATTCTCACTAACAAACACTCCCACTAACGCTCACTAACTACCACTAACTGACGCTCCCACTAACAACTCTCACTAATAACTCCCACTAACTCACTCACGCTCCCACTAACTACCACTAACTCACTCACTCTCTCACGCTAACACTACCAACTGACTCTCTCACGCTAACACTAACTCTCAAAAATTCGCAAACTCTCTATTCTTAAACCTCCAATCTCCAAAGACCCAACAGCAACACAGTCAAAGAAGCCATGCTTGTGTGGTGCTTATATACCCTGTGTAAATGTTTAATGATGTACCTATTTGCGTTGTAAATTGTGTTCAGGTGTGCTTTATTAGCAATTAATATTAGTGCAATGTGTATTAGGTGTGTGAATTTGCGCATGCTCATTTTGAGTTGGTATTTGTGGAATGTGTAGAATGCGATGATGTCATAGTGGTCGTTTTCTCTAACATTGTCCAATAGTATTCTTTTTAAATGTGATTTTGCGATGGTGTGTTCTTTGTGAAGTGTTGTATATGTATGTTTGTCATAATATATAGTGATATTGAATGCGATTTTGTTTCGAGTGTATGTATATCATTTTTAATCCTTGTTGTTATTTTGCGATTTTCCGCATCTTAAAGTATATGCGTATTCCCCGTATAAAATTTTATTAAAACATTCCCCGCTTGTGAATGTGTAATGCTTGTGTGCTTTGTTGATTGATTGTTGTTGTGACATTTGCGGCGTGTTATTGTTGTGCATGATGTGGTATGCGTCATATGACCGAGCTGTACGTATTCTCGCGAGATCGAGTGTTAGGTGAAAAAAGCAATTTTTTGCCTTTCCCATTGATCTCTATGGGAGACTGTCTTACGCGGGCAGTATTACGCGTGTGACATACACGCGTTAGGAGCATCGTTAGATGGTCTTATTTTAACTCTAAATACCGGAGTCAAACAATGCCGTGCGTTAGACATAAACACGCGTGGCGTTAACAGCCCTTTTACCGCCGAACTCCAAATCTAGGCCACACTCTCATACACACATTTTCATGAAACACACATACCACACACACTCTCATACAACACACATTTTCATGTAACACACATACCACACACACTCTCATACAACACACACTTTCATATAACACACATACCACATACACTATCATACAACACACACACTTTCATATAATACACACTCACCCCATACACTCTTACAACACACGCATACCACACACACTTTCATACAACACACATACCACACACTCTCTCATATAACACACACTCTCATATAACACACAACACATGCACACACACAATCTCATACAATACACCACACACACTCCTACAACACACACACAAGTCGGGACTCAGTACACATGGTGTTGTGACCCAGTAATGGGTCCCGACCCATTTAATTATGAAAGAAAAATGATGGGTTTCATGTCCCTTTAAAGGGACAATCTATTTGAAATTAAACTTTCATGATTCAGATAGGGCATGTAATTTTAAACAACTTTCCAATTTACTTCTATTATCAAATTTGCTCAATTCTTTAGATATCCTTTGTTGAAGAAATAGCAATGCACATGTGTGAGCTAATCACACAAGGCCTCTATGTGCAGCAACCAATCAGCAGCTACTGAGCATATCTAGATATACTTTTCAGCAAGTGATATCAAGAAAATGAAGCAAATTAGGTAAAAGAAGTAAATTCGAAAGTGGTTTAAAATGACATGCTCTTTCTAAATAACGAAAGAAAAAAAATGGCTTTCATGTCCCTTTAACTCTGAATAATATGGGTTTTTACTATGCTGAAAATTAGTAATGCAGGCTTCAGACCTCAAATGATTAACAATAGTCTGTATATCTTTCTAATTGGCTTTAGCATGGACTTTGTGCTAACATAAAACAAGGAAAGGCATACTGACAGTATGATGTGACTAGAGTGACTGTCATATGAAGTACAATATGCAAAAAGCAGTAGTATCCAGCACTGCAACCCAGGAAACAGGAGACCGGTGCAAGTAACTGCCAACTTGCAAGCAATAGTATGAAAAACAAACAAGGTGGTCTCCTTGCAAAATTCCTTATTTTATTGTGTACAAAAGGAACAGGAACAAACAAAGTCACGACGTTTCGGGGCCGTGCCCCTTAATCATGTGATCACATGATTAAGGGGCACGCCCCCGAAACGTCGTGACTTTGTTTGTTCCTGTTCCTTTTGTACACAATAAAATAAGGAATTTTGCAAGGAGACCACCTTGTTTGTTTGTCATATGAAGTACATCAGGATTAGCTCCTCCAAATAAGGAAAATGGTAGTGAAATTTGGCCACTGGAAAACTTTTGCATAGACCATTACATTACAGGCAAAGCGGGCAAAATAATGAAAGAATAATGCAAAGTTGTTTTATTATTTATAATTAAATAATTCATGTTATAATCACAAAGTGTATCATGCCCATGTAACAGGGGACAGACTATTGCTGAACAGACTTTATCTAATTATTTTGCATATCTAACTTTATACTCATTTATTTGATGTTGTTTTCTATTACAGAAACATGTCAAAGGGTCTATAAAGACATTACTGACCATGAAATGAGAAGATGCATAGGTGATTGCTTCACCAATCCCACACAAGAATTGTTTGTGGTCACAGGTAAGCAGTTACGTTTTTTCTTGTTTAAATCACCCCACTGAGTCATTTCTTTTTAAATTGTTTTTTTGTTTGTTTATACAACATGCTTATATGGATGTGATACAGCAGGGGAGTGTTTGTTTCTGTTTATACAACATGCTTATATGGATGTGATACAGCAGGGGAGTGTTTGTTTCTGTTTATACAACATGCTTATATGGATGTGATACAGCAGGGAAGTGTTTGTTTCTGTTTATACAACATGCTTTATGGATGTGATACAGCAGGGGAGTGTTTTACTCACTTCCCTGATCCTCCCATGATCATAAATAGAGCAGCCATGTTGGAGTTTTCTCTGTGCTTGTATTGAGCTGACCCTTTGAAAGGAATGTTCCATTTTGATAGTGGTGCTTCTTTGTGACAGGATTTTTATTGCACTATCAACTAATATCAATTAAAATGTTAATGAATTATAAATCTTGTCTAAAAAGAAACCTTCTTCAAACAAAGGAATGCTCCTGTCACAGGAACAATAAATGAAACTCCCTTTACAATTTTCAGTGCTTCAGCAACATGCAACTTAAGATAAAACAATATATATTTTCTTTAAAAGAGCATATTAGTAAAAAAATACATGCTCTAATTTGTTTTAATTCATTTTAAGACCATCAACCCTGCACTAACCCACAAAGGGGTTAAACACACAGTAGAAGTACCGCTTGGAACCACAGAGCACTGCTGATCCTGAGCGGAAGTGCTGCTAATACAATCATGAGCGCTAGCCATTTAACTAGTATTTCTGATTAGATAAGCAGCAGTTGGCAGTTTTTGCTCTGGACCAGCAGTGCTCTGCAGGTACCAATCAGTACTTCCATTGTGTGTTTAAAGCCTTTGTGTGGGTTAATCTCACAGTAGTGCAGGGTCAATAGTCTTAAATTTACATTAAAGGATGTCATTTTTTTTTACTATTAAGGCCCTTTTAAAGGGACAATAAACACCTTGAGATGGTAAAATGATAAACTGTGTATGTGTGAATATATATATATATATATATATATATACTTTCATTATTTATTTTGTCCCCTTTTCCTGTAATTCTATTCTGAAGTTGTGAGCTTTTCAGCTCCTGTTAGAAATGGAAGTGCAGAACACTGTTATATTCCACACAGCCATTGGCTGCACAATCTAGTGACAAATTTATAACTGTCCCTAATTGGCCACAGCAGATAATGTAACCTAAGTTACAACATGGCAGCTCCCATTGTTTTATAGACACTAAAACTTTACACTTAGTTTGTTAATGTTTAAACACCAAATAAAACTTTAAAAAATACATCTACATGTTATTCACAGACTAACCTTTTCTTTCAATGCTTCATTCTATCTAGCATTTATTTAGGGCTAGATTACAAGTGGAGCGCTAATTTATTGCGCGCCCGCAAGTGGGCAAATGTGCCCTTTTGCAGGCACACAATAAATAACCAGCCATTAGAAGTGTCTGGTTATTGCTACTATATGCTTGTGGTAGAAACTATCGCTTCTAAAATTAACCAGAGATCAGATCTCTGGTCAATTTTATAAATATGCCCCAAATGCCCCCAAAATACAGTGTAGTGTATTTTATAAAAAAAAATACAAATTGTATTATTTTTATGTTTTAATAAAATAATTGCACTAGGTAGTATTTTGGGGGTAAAGTTGGTCGGAGTTGAGTGTTATATTTGCTGCATTGCTGAGCTACTTACCCCCTTCGCTGCACTTAGATTCTGAGCTTGTGTAATTTTACACTTGAGTTGTAATACCAGCTAATATTAGCGGGCGCTGGTATTACTCAATGGAGCACTAATATTGCTTGCACGCAAGCAATATTTAGCACTTCACTTGTAATCTGGCTCTTAGTGTTTAATGTCCCTTTAAATAAGCAAGCACCTCACACAGCATGGGAGTATCACAGAAGTAAATAGAATACTGTCTTACTAAATGCTACTCTGTTATATCATTTTCCTTTGGGAAGGGAAGTGGGGATATGCAGATTTAGAATATGGCAAATCTAGATAGCACATTACTTTATATTTTGTAAAAGGAAAAAAACACAATTGAAAAGGAAATAAACTGCACATTGTGACTTTCCCTCTTTTATCTCCAAAAGTCTAGGAACACAACCAAAAATTTAAATTACAACATAGGGTATCAAATAGTGCACATTGATTTCTAGAGAAGTAAAATATAAATATCTAATATCTAAAAAAAGTCTCAATATAGTAACCCTTTAACGACTGAGATGTACCATGTATGTTGCCGCTCATTAAGGGTTATATTTTTTTAAATAGCACGTGTTCCGCCACAAGTGGCGGTACTGCGCTATTATAGCCTCCCTTCTTGTCATCGTAAATAGCGTGGCCTCAACACTGGCGGCGAGACCGTGCATTTAATAGCACTTCCCTATTCAAAGACGAGTGATGTACAGGGTACGTTGCTAGTCTTTAAGGGGTTAAAGTATAGGTTCTAAGCATCCCATTGGCAGGTAGTGATCTGTTTGATTAGGAAGGAACGTGGCCAAATATGTTAATATCTAGATGGAAATTGCATTGACATGAGAATTTATGGAAGTTAAAAATACAATTCTTTTTTAGTATTCATCACAACCTTGAAGTTGAAATAAAGGCATGTTATTTTTTTTGTCAGATTTACTTTTTTAGTTCTACAAATTAAAGTTCTGCTGTAGACTAAGCAATTAGCACAGAATGCCCATATTTATGTAATATTTGTTTTTATTTTTACAGGCCGGTGCCAAATTCAAGATCATAGAACAGATACAGATGGACATCATATTATATTTTTGTTGTTCTGTCAACATTATTGTGCATCTGCATTATACTTGTACCCTAGGCCTATACTATAAGTTATTCTCTGGTTTATTACAATGTCATATTTAAAATGTTTTAATACCTGGAAAATTTGAAGCCTAATAAAAGTTTAAATTACTTTTGTAATAGTCAATGCTGTTGTTTTTATGGAGTCATTTCTAAAGTATTTTTTGGTGAATATTTTTATCTTCATACAGTATTGAGGTTAACAGATCATATTTACCAGACAGGCAAAGGCTAATTTTATTAAAATCAGTAAAAGTATGAAATCAATAAAAAATAAATATGATTTTCCTAGTTTAACTTCTGGTAACAATTTTTATATACAATAATTATTTTTTATAACTGCACAGAAATGGAGATATCTGTAAAACAAATATTCATAAAGAAAATAATCAATTAAAATGATGGCCAAAAAAGACTGAAAGGGAGGTAAGAACATGAAACATAATAACGATGGGCAGTACTGAAGACTGATAAGTGGAATGCCTTAAAGGGGTGTGCTGTAAAAAGGGGCCATACTGTACCCGAGATAATGATATTAGTGTTATAATATAACTCTAATATAAGAATACATCAAGTATTCAACTTAAAGGGATACTAAACCCATTGTTTTGCTTTTATGATTCAGATAGAGCATGCTATTTTCTAATGTACTCCTATTATCATTTTTTCTCCGTTCTCTTGCTATCTTTATTTGAAAAAGCAGAAATGTAAGATTAGGAGCTGGCCCATTTTTGTTTTAGCACCTGGGTAGCGATTACATATTGAGAGCTACATTTAGCCACCAATCAGCAAGCGATACCCTTGTGCTGAACAAAAAATGGTCTCTTGAACTTACTTTCCTGCTTTTTCGAATAAAAATAGGAAGAAAACGGAAAAAAAATGATAATAGGAGTAAGCTAGAAAATTGCTTAAAATGGCATGCTTTGCCTGAATCATGAAATAAAAAATGTGGTTTTAGTGTCCCTTTAATATATTACCTGTCATAATATTAGTTTTATATATGAATATATATTACCTCAGATAATGCATGGATACAACTTTAAGATCAATTAAATTAATACAAACAACTTACATAGATAAACTTTTGGAGGAAAACATTTTTTATTATTAATTTGTAAATATGATTGACGTAAATAATAGTAAATTTGTAGTGCTCTTGTGGCAGACACTGCTCTTAATTGTGATATATGTGCCAGAGATATGCTAAAGATTTGCAGTTGACTTGCTAGAGATTTGTAACAGACTTGCAGAGCTTTTTCAGTAGACTTGAAGGGCCCTTGCTGTTAAATTGTGAGAAATTTGCTGCACATTTGAAGGGCTATTTCTGTTGACTTGTCAGAAATTTGCAGCAGACTTGCAGAGCTCTTGCTATTGACTTGTCAGAAATTTGCAATTATCTTGCAGAGCTCTTGCTGTTAACTTGCCAGAAATTGACTAGACATTTGCAGAGCTCTTGCAGTTGACTTGCCAGAAATTGACAATAGATTTGCAGAGCTCTTGCAGTTGACTTGCCAAAAATTGGCAACAAACTTGCAGAGCTCTTGCAGTTGACTTGCCAGAAATGCTCTTGCTAGAGACTTGCCAGGTAAACTTGCTGCAAGTTGAAAAAGTGTCAACTAGAACTTTTGCTGCAATTATGATGCAAGTAAACACACTTGCCAGTGAAAACTTGCAGCAAGTTATACCGACTTACAGCAAAAGTTTGTGGCAAGTTATCCTTGCTATCTCGGGGGGCGACGTTGGGGGCGGCAGATTAGGGGTTAATAAATGTAGGTAGGTGACGGCAATGTTAGGGACAGCAGATTAGGGGTTAATAATATTTAACTAATGTTTGCGAGGCGGGGGTGCGGCGGTTTAGGGGTTAATATGTTTATTATAGTGCCGGCGATGTCCGGAGCTGCAGATTAGGGGTTAAAACATTTATTAGTGTTTGCGATGTCGGAGGGCCTCGGTTTAGGGGTTAATAGGTAGTTTATGGGTGTTAGTGTACTTTTTAGCACTTTAGTTATGAGTTTTATGTTACAGCTTTGTAGCGTAAAACTCATAACCACTGACTTTAAAATGCATTAGGAATCTTGGCGGTAGAGGGTGTAGCGCTCACTTTTTGGTCTCCCAGGACAAACTCATAATACCGGAGCTATGCAAGTCCCATTGAAAAAAGCCTTTACAAAATTTACGTAAGTTGGTTTGCGGTAAGGCCAAAAAAGTGTGCGGTACACCTATACCTGCAAGACTCGTAATAGCAGCATGCGTAAAAAAGCAGCGTTAAGACCTGTTAATGCTGCTTTTTTACCTTAACGCACAACTCGTAATCTAGCCATATATTAGCTGTTCCCACTGGAAATAACGGTAACAAATCAGAATTCCATGTTTGTCCGAACCAAATGTTTTAAAAAAATCCCAAAAAACATTTTTTCCCCATGTATATAAACAGTCCCAGTGTATCTGAACTCCCACTTCAAAAAAGCCAACAACCAGGGTGCCAGATCACAAATTTAATATATCAGAGCAAAAAGGGGACTGCACTTGCTGGATTTATATTTAAAAAACAAAAATAGTAGGTCTGAGGAAGGGGTCTCTGAACTCCGAAACGTCACCATTATGAAATAAAGTATTTTTGATTTTTGAATATAAAGCCAGCGAGTGCAGTCCCCTTTCTGCTCTGACACATATATATATATATATATATGTAATTACCTTGTATCTATGCCTCTGCAACCTGCCCCCTTATTTCAGTTCTTTTAACAGACTTGCATTTTAGCCAATCAGTGCAGACTCCTAGGTAACTTCACATGCATGAGCTCAATGTTATCTATATAAAAACACAAGAACTAACGCCCTCTAGTGGTGAAAAAACTGTCAAAATGCATTCAGATTAGAGGTGGCCTTCAAGGTCTAAGAAATTATCTTATGAACCTCCTAGGTTTAGCTTTCAACTAAGAATACAGAGAACAAAGCAAAATTGGTGATAAAAGTAAATTGGAAAGTTGTTTAAAATTACATGTCTTATTTGGACTTGACTGTCCCTTTAAATTGACACAAGGTAAATGATTCATGAAAACCCTGGAGGGATATGTTTGCTAATAGGGTGATTAGAGAATTAAGATGTAAAATGCAGTAGAATATTGCCTATGAAATAATATGTAAAGGTGTTGTTGTTCCGTTGTAATAACCTCACCTAAACATGTATTTGTAAGATGTTGCATAACCAAAGTAAGCAAAAAATTGTAAAGTCTCATGTTAAGTCATAATGTTACAAACAGTATATGCAACATAACTAGATACATACAGTGTGGCCATAAATGTATATTGAATGAATATACGCCGAGCACTAGAAAACTCTGCCTTCAAATTGTATAGCATGACGCCACATCCAATGAGGTAGCGGCGGGTATTTCTGAGAGTGTCCAACACACACAATACACATGCAGCTCTGGAATGGCGACTTAAAATATTTATTCAATCTTACTAAGGTATGTCAATAAATAACTTTACAGTTTAAAGGAATAATTCTGTGCTGTGGCAAAGTAATTTCTGATATATACACACGGGTGAAACTCTGAACAAGGAATATATAATATGTTTTTAAAGTGACCAGGATAAATATTGTTAGGGTGATATATTTTCACTTTGGGAGATACATAGAATATCACATGAGTATTTTTGACATTTGTATGTAAATATTGGTATTGGTGTTTAATGGTTCCTTTTTGTAGATGGTCTTGACAAAGGCTTAATGAACAAGCCAAAATGTCGACTTTTTAATTGATGAACTTTGTAATTGTTAAATAAAGTATAAGACTAAATATATTTTGGAAAAGATATGACCTGTAAGTGCCCTCATATTTGGAAAAATAAACAAACAAATAAATAAATAAATATATATATATGTACCTTAACCGTGTATTTCTGTATGGGCATACCAAGAACCGATTTTTCTATTATATTATTCATATGCTGTTAAATAATGCTAATTACTGTTTACGTAACTCACTTTGAATTAGATTAAAATTATATTATATATATATAAAGAAAGAAGAATTGATCAAGAAAGAAGTAAGTCATACAAAGAAAGAGGAGAATAGATTCATGTTCGTAACCACTTTCTCCCCAAACAAACAAATGACACCTCAGAACCATACTTCAGTTGTGGACTGTTGTATGAGCTTAATAATATATATAATGAGAGATGGATCAAATGGAAAGAGAATGAAATAATTCACTGTGAAGTTCACATAGAAATGAGTTAGTTTACAGACCATTTTGGTTTACTATAAAGGAATGTTTTCAGAGATCAATGAGTATATGAATGTATGCCGTCTGGAGCTACATTTGAGTGTGTATATATGTATATATTTGAATCATAGCTGTAATAGCTACACGTTGGTCATTTGGGGTAATAGGTACAAAGATACCCAAAAATGGAGTTGATAAACCCACATGGGTTTTAATAAATTCTCATCCCAGAGAATATTACACAAATGAGTTACTATAACAACACTGTTGCCGTGACAACGATATACAGACAGTTTGCAGTTGCACTAAGAAAATCTAATTTGGGATTATTTCATATAGATTTAGAAGTAAGTTATACTGATGGAGCTTGTTAATATGTGGGGGGTGTTTCATTATTTTTACTCCGGCTATATATGTAGTTGAGGTTACTATAGTAACCACTGTTAAGTGAGACAAGGATGGACTCTAGCAATGCCTTAATTGTTTTCCTTATAAATATTTTACTTTGCATATTATTGAGTTGTTCTGATGAAGGGGATTTGTACATCTCCGAAACGTTAATAAAACTTTGGATTTCTTCATCCAAAAGGTCCTGTGAGTGCATTTCATTTGGAAATATATATATATATATAAGCTAATCAAGGTCACTGGATCATGCTTCTATCAATCAGACAGCCTCAGAGCCATGCTTGTTATGTTATATGTATGAATATAATTCTTAAAATAAAAATTGCAATAGTAAAAATGTGATATTTATTTGAATGGAAAGCAGTTTGTAAGTTCTATGTTTGTAATTCAAAGCAACTGTAGGAAAAGACCATCACTGACAAAATGGCATCCTGGTGGCTCCTGGACATTTTTTTGGCTCAGTTCAGAAACAGCCTGTTGCTTTCAACATCACATCACTTCGTGCATGGAAACAGCTGAGAACCGTCACGTCAAACGTTCCATTTGTGGTGCAAGAAGAATATTCTGCATCCACCAAACGTGTTTTTCAAATATTGCTATATTTAGATAGGCTGACTGTTAATGATTTCTCAGTGTTCTAATGGAAAATATTTTGATAACAAACACCTGTCCAATGATCCTGCAGATCCATAGAGCAGCTCATCTGTTTTTCTTCTCTAAGATACCTGGGAATTCTGCTTATTGACTTTAATAGTTGGTGTTTTATTGCTTAACGCTGTAGACTGCGCATTAGTAAAAAGGATTAATGAACTGACAGCCTGAGTGTAATGTAATGACTGCACTGAATGCCTGATAGTTTTCATTATTAACTGATTCATTTCAGAATACTTTTTTGATGGAAAGTAAATGCAGAAAAATTGTTTGAAGAGAGGCATAAAGAAAGCCTATCTTCCTGTCACTATTATTTACAAGTAAAGGATATAAGACATAATTATAGTAATATGAAAATATTTTTGTTTCTTTACCCTTTTGCCTTTTTCTCTTGTTCTTTGGCGTTCAACACAATGACCCTGGAACGACTTGACAAAAAGGGCTCTGCTACTAAACTCTATCACTCCGCCTCATGGCCAATTATAGCGCTGTATTTAATTACATACAAATTTCACAAAACTTCCAATGTGCATGTGCAATTAGCATTTAACAGTGATGGCACTTGAGAAATTAGCTGACAACAGATTCCATAACAAAGGCCTATAGTAGAAATTAAAGTGATGGTAAGCTTAACGATCCACGGACACTCCTTTGCATTCTGCATGTTCAAATTATTAGAGTCGCTAGTTTTTTTTGTAAGTTTGTGCATAAAAGTAAAATAATTTTAAATATTACCGGTTCGTATGTTCCTCCACCCCCTTGTTATTTCCTGTTTTCTCACAGTGTGACGTAGAGAGCGGTCCCACCTGTGCATATCTAATCTAGCGCATATAGACTGAGAATTGCAGGACATAAAGCCGCATGTGCATACTAACCAGCGGGCGTTGATGCTGGATGCCAAAGGGGGCAAACAGCGATTGGGTCAAGACAGAATTGTCATCAAGCACCAAAATAAAGTAAGAGATGCGGGCGGTGGAACGGCGTGATGTTAAGGAACATTAAATGGACTTTATTTTAAGAAAAAATCGTCAAATTAATTTTTTTTATTAATAATTACATATAGTGTGGATTTAAATGGCAAAGTTTAAAATTACTTTAATTCAGAACCACTTTACGAAATGTCAAAACAATAGCCGATTCATGCCCGCATGTAGACCGTACATGCCAACTGAAAGCAGCCCCTTTCTAGGTGACAGCTATGTATAACATTAGATCTGATAGTTAGTGCAACTATGCTTTGTCTGTGAAGAGTAATCATGGCTACTTGTCCCCTACAAGCTGCACAAGTCGGATTGTGTAGCCATATGTCAACTTTGTGCTACACAGGTTAGCTAGACCGTCTGACTCCTACGAGCTTCATGAATTGACTAGCAGTGATGTTATCGTTGGGGCCTGTGTAGTGACGAAATCTGCGACCTGTCGGAATGTGTCATTGTGACTTCACTACATTCCTGAGCGCACACGCGACCAGTTGCAAAATCCAAATAAAAAGCTGTCTGTCATTGGATTTTGCAACCGGAAAGTGTGCATGCGACAGACGTTTAAGAGCGATTGGACTAGTGATTCATCAAATAGTATTAATGAGGGGCAGCATTACTGACTTTTTATGTTTTGATCTCCAACGATTTTCTGCCAGTATAATTGGTAATCAGATGTTTACGGAGTGTTCTGCAATAACATTTTTAACTATGTCTGCTCATTTGTTTAAAATGTATTATCATTTTGGGTAAACTGATTTGTTTAGCTACCCATAACTAATGTTTTGTATTAAAGGGATATGAAACCTAAAATTTTTCATGTACAACTAATATATCCTATATAATAAAAGGCCAGGTGTGTTTATCAGATGCAGTCATGCGCAGTAGAGACTTGGCCTTGAGCAGCAGAGGAGTGCGCACTGCGGAAGCTGCCTGGTGGAGGCCGTGGCCAGGCGTGCCGTGATGGGGGCGTGACCGGGCGTGTCATGATGGTGGCGTGGGTGGCGGGCCCCCAACTCATGAGCCTATCTAGGTATGTTTTGCAACAATGGATACCAAGAGAACTATCACCTAGATTTAGAGTTTTGCAGCCAAAGGGGTGCGTTAGCTACGCGTGTTTTTCCCCCCCCGCACCTTTTAAACAACGCTGGTATTTAGAGTTGTCTGAAGGGCTGCATTAGGCTCCAAAAAGGGAGCGCACAGGCATATTTACCGCCACTTCAACTCTCAATACCAGCGTTGCTTACGGTAGCGGCCAGCTTGAAAAACGTGCTCGTGCACGATTCCCCCATAGGAAACAATGGGGTAGTTTGGGCTGAAAAAAACCCTAACACCTGCAAAAAAGCAGCGTTCAGCTCCTAACGCAGCCCCATTGTTTCCTATGGGGAAACAGTTTCTAAGTCTGCACCTAACACCCTAACATGAACCCCAAGTCTAAACACCCCTAGCCTTACACTTATTAACCCCTAATCTGCCGCCCCCGCTATCGCTGACACCTGCTGTATATTATTAACCCCTAATCTGCCGCTCCGGACACCGCCGCAACCTACGTTATCCCTATGAACCCCTAATCTGCTGCCCCTAACACCGCCGACCCCTATATTATATTTATTAACCCCTAATCTGCCCCCCCCAACGTCACCGACACCGACCTACAGTTATTAACCCCTAATCTGCCGACCGGACCTCGCCGCTACTCTAATAAATGTATTAACCCCTAAAGCTAAGTCTAACCCTAACCCTAACACCCCCCTAAGTTAAATATAATTTAAATCTAACGAAATAAATTATTTCTTATTAAATAAATTAATCCTATTTAAAGCTAAATACTTACCTGTAAAATAAACCCTAATATAGCTACAATATAAATAATAATTACATTGTAGGTATTTTAGGATTTATATTTATTTTACAGGCAACTGTATTTATTTTAACTAGGTACAATAGTTATTAAATAGTTATTTACTATTTAATAGCTACCTAGTTAAAATAATTACAAAATTACCTGTAAAATAAATCCTAACCTAAGTTACAATTAAACCTAACACTACACTATCAATAAATTAATTAAATAAATTAAATACAATTATCTATAATAAAATACAATTAAATCCACTAAACTAAATTACAAAAAAAACAAACACTAAATTACAAAAAATAAAAAAAGATTACAAGAATTTTAAACTAATTACACCTACTCTAAGCCCCCTAAAAAATAACAAAGCCCCCCAAAATAAAAAAATGCCCTACCCTATTCTAAAATAAAAAGTTAACAGCTCTATTACCTTACCAGCCCTTAAAAGGGTCCATCCTCTTCTATTACCTTACCAGCCCTTAAAAGCAGCCAGCGCGGATCCATCCTCTTCTAACAACGTCCTAAGTCCGAATGAATGTTCCTTTAAATGACGTCATCCAAGATGGCGTCCCTCGAATTCCGATTGGCTGATAGGATTCTATCAGCCAATCGGAATTAAGGTAGGAAAAATCTGATTGGCTGATTGAATCAGCCAATCAGATTCAAGTTCAATTGGATTGGCTGATCCAATCAGCCAATCAGATTGAGCTCGAATTCTATTGGCTGTTCCGATCAGCCAATAGAATGCAAGCTCAATCTGATTGGCTGATTGGATCAGCCAATCGGATTGAACTTGAATATGATTGGTTGATTCAATCAGCCAATCAGATTTTTCCTACCTTAATTCCGATTGGCTGATAGAATCCTATCAGCCAATCGGAATTCGAGGGACACCATCTTGGATGACGTCATTTAAAGAAACCTTCATTCGGACTTAGGACGTCGTCAGAAGTGGATGGATCCGCGCCGGCTGCTTCAAGATGGACCCGCTCCGCTCCGGATGGAAGAAGATAGAAGATGCCGCCTGGATGAAGACTTTGGACCCTCTGAAGGACATCTTCTTGCCGGATAGGATGAAGACTTCGGACCCTCTGGAGGACATCTTCTTGCCGGATAGGATGAAGACTTCGGACCCTCTTCTGGACCTCTTCTTGCCGGATAGGATGAAGACTTTGGACCCTCTTCTGGACGGATCGGTGATACCCGGTTGGGTGAATACAAGGTAGGGAGATCTTCAGGGGCTTAGTGTTAGGTTTTTTAAGGGGGGTTTGGGTGGGTTAGATTAGGGGTATGTGGGTGGTGGGTTGTAATGTTGGGGGGGTATTGTATGTTTTTTTTACAGGCAAAAGAGCTGATTTCTTTGGGGCATGCCCCGCAAAAAGCCCTTTTAAGGGCTGGTAAGGTAATTGAGCTGTTAACTTTTTATTTTAGAATAGGGTAGGAAATTTTTTTTATTTTGGGGGGGCTTTGTTATTTTTTTAGGGGGCTTAGAGTAGGTGTAATTAGTTTAAAATTCTTGTAATCTTTTTTTATTTTTTTGTAATTTAGTGGGTTTTTTTGTAATTTAGTTTAGTTGATTTAATTGTAGGTAATTGTAGGTAGTTTAGTTAATTAATTTATTGATAGTGTAGTGTTAGGTTTAATTGTAACTTAGGTTAGGATCTATTTTACAGGTAATTTTGTAATTATTTTAACTAGGTAGCTATTAAATAGTAAATAACTATTTAATAACTATTTTACCTAGTTAAAATAAATACAAAGTTGCCTGTAAAATAAATATAAATCCTAAAATAGCTACAACATAATTATTGGTTATATTGTAGCTATATTAGGGTTTATTTTACAGGTAAGTATTTAGCTTTAAATAGGATTAATTTATTTAATAAGAAATAATTTATTTCGTTAGATTTAAATTATATTTAACTTAGGGGGGTGTTAGGGTTAGGGTTAGACTTAGCTTTAGGGGTTAATACATTTATTAGAGTAGCGGCGAGGTCTGGTCGGCAGATTAGGGGTTAATAAGTGTAGGTAGGTGTCGGCGATGTTAGGGGCAGCAGAATAGGGGTACATAGGGATAATGTATGTGGCGGCGGTGTGTGGTCGGCAGATTAGGGGTTAAAATTTTTTATTAGAGTGGCAGCGATGTGGGGGGACCTCGGTTTAGGGGTACATAGGTAGTTTATGGGTGTTAGTGTACTTTAGAGCACAGTAGCTAAGAGCTTTATAAACCGGCGTTAGCCCATAAAGCTCTTAACTCCTGACTTTTTTCTGCGGCTGGAGTTTTGTCGTTAGAGTTCTAACGCTCACTTCAGCCAAGACTCTAAATACAGTGGGGCAAAAAAGTATTTAGTCAGCCACCAATTGTGCAAGTTCTCCCACTTAAGAAGATGAGAGAGGCCTGTAATTTTCATCATAGGTATACCTCAGCTATGAGAGACAAAATGTGGAAACAAATCCAGACAATCACATTGTCTGATTTGGAAAGAATTTATTTGCAAATTATGGTGGAAAATAAGTATTTGGTCAATATCAAAAGTTAATCTCAATACTTTGTTAAATATCCTTTGTTGGCAATGACAGAGGTCAAACGTTTTCTGTAAGTCTTCACAAGGTTGTCACACACTGTTGCAGGTATGTTGGCCCATTCCTGCATGCAGATCTCCTCTAGAGCATTGATGTTTTGGGGCTGTCAACACAGACACAGACTTTCAACTCCCTCCAAAGGTTTTCTATGGGGTTGAGATCTGGAGACTGGCTAGGCCACTCCAGGACCTTGAAATGCTTCTTACGAAGCCACTCCTTCGTTGCCCGGGTGGTGTGTTTGGGATCATTGTCATGCTGAAAGACCCAGCCACATTTCATCTTCAATGCCCTTGCTGGAAGGGCATTGAAGGGGGAAGGAGGTTTACACTCAAAATCTCACGATACATGGCCCCATTCATTCTTTCATGTACACGGATCAGTCGTCCTGTTCCCTTTGCAGAGAAACAGCCCCAAAGCATGATGTTGCCATCCCCATGCTTCACAGTAGGTATGGTGTTCTTTGGTTGCAACTCAGCATTCTCTCTCCTCCAAACACGACGAGTTGTGTTTCTACCAAACAGTTCTACTTTGGTTTCATTTGACCATATGACATTCTCCCAATTCACTTCTGGATCATCCAAATGCTCTCTAGCATACTTTAGACAGACCCGGACATGTACTGGCTTAAGCAGGGGGACACGTCTGGCACTGCAGGATCTGAGTCCCTGGCAGCGTAGTGTGTTACTGATGGTAGCCTTTGTTAGGTTGGTCCCAGCTCTCTGCAGATCATTCACTAGGTCCCCCTGTGTGGTTCTGGGATGTTTGCTCACAGTTCTTGTGATCATTTTGACCCCACAGGGTGAGATCTTGCGTGGAGCCCCAGATCGAGGGAGATAATCAGTGGTCTTGTATGTCTTCCATTTTCTAATTATTGCTCCCACAGTTGATTTCTTCACACCAAGCTGCTTGCTTATTGCAGATTCAATCTTCCCAGCCTGGTGCAGGTCTACAATTTTGTTTCTGGTGTCCTTAGACAGCTCTTTGGTCTTCACCATAGTGGAGTTTGGAGTGTGACTGTTTGAGGTTGTGGACAGGTGTCTTTTATACTGATAACAAGTTCAAACAGGTGCCATTAATACAGGTAATGAGTGGAGGACAGAGGAGCCTATTAAAGAAGAAGATACAGGTCTGTGAGAGCCAGAAATCTTGCTTGTTTGTAGGTGACCAAATACTTATTTTCCACCATAATTTGCAAATAAATTCTTTCCAAATCAGACAGTGTGATTGTCTGGATTTGTTTCCACATTTTGTCTCTCATAGTTGAGGTATACCTATGATGAAAATTACAGGCCTCTCTCATCTTCTTAAGTGGGAGAACTTGCACAATTGGTGGCTGACTAAATACTTTTTTGCCCCACTGTACCAGCGTTAGGAAGATCCCATTGAAAAGATAGGATACGCAATTGGCGTAAGGGGATCTGTGGTATGGAAAAGTTGCGGCTGGAAAGTGAGTGTTAGACCCTTTCCTGCCTGACTCTAAATACCAGCGGGCGGCCAAAACCAGCGTTAGGACCCCTTAACGCTGGTTTTGACGGCTAACGCAGAACTCTAAATCTAGGCGTAAGAAAATTAGATAATAGAAGTAAATTGGAAAGTTGTTTAAAATTGTATGTTCCATCTGAAAGTAAAGAGTTTGTGTACGAGCGAAACCTGATGCGCACTAACCAGATATTGAGTCTGCATTAACGTATTATCCCAATAGAAGTCAATGGAGAGCACAGAAGAAAAAAAACACCTATCTCTCACGCGCTAACCCAACAGGAGTTTATTCATATTTCACATTCCAATGTTCTTCACATACAGAAAAATTTAATTTTTATTGTAAATATATATTTCTTTCATGTAAGTGGCAAGAGTCCCTTAGCTAGTGACGTATGGGATATACATTCCTACCAGGAAGGGGCAAAGTTTCCCAAACCTCAAAATGCCTATAAATACATCTCCCACCTCACTCATAACTCAGTTTTACAAACTTTGCCTCTTTGTGGAGGTGCTGAAGCAAGTTGTGCTTGATTTCTTCTGTTATAGGCGCTTCTAAGCATTTTGAAGCCCAATTCCTCTCTAAGTACAGTGTTTGTCTGAGGGATGTGAAGGGAGTATTGCCTGATGATACCATGTTTTCACCTATGGGAAATCTATTCTAAGGCTCTCTGTAAATTCGGTCGCGGGGATTAATCTTCTGCCTCCCTTTACAGATCGACATTATACTCCTCTACCATTACCTCTGCTGATATGTTTCAGTACTGGTTTGGCTGTCTGCTATATGTGGATGGGTTTCTTCTGGTAAGTATATATAGACACTCTCAGCTATGTTTAGCACTTTATATTTTAAAGTTTTTAATGTATATTGTATATATTTGCCATGAGCCAGGTCTGTGTATTTCCCTTTGCAGTCTAGCAGTTTCAGCAAGGAAATTATGTTTATGGGAGATTTTAGGTATTTTTTTTTTACCTGGGGTTCCAGTTAGTTGTAAACTTGGAGTCTGTTTTATTTTCAAAATTTTCGTGGGCTAATAGACTAGGGATGGTGCAAAATGCTCTCTTTATTGTGTCAATTTTGGTGCAAAGTCGTATCTGTCATGACGCGAATCGCATCATTTCTGGCGTCTTTTTTACGTGAATATTTTTGGCGCCTGTTATGAAGCGATTTGCGTCATTTCATTTGTTAGCTTTGGTGCCAAAAGTTTTTTTCTCTGCATTTGCATCATCTCTGTTTGCGTAATTTTTGGCACCAAAATTTGTTATATTAAGTCTCTCTCTCTTTTGCTCTCTGCTCTCATTTGTTTATAGAGGGCTATGTTGTTTGCTTTTGATTTTACTTTTCTATAAGAATTTTATCATCAGCATTTTTTTCCCATTCCTGAAACTACTATTTTAAGGAAATTGGATATTTTGTTTAAATGTTATTTTTTCTTTTTTGTTACATTTTGCAAGATGTCTCAAACTGATCCTTCCTCTGATGTTACTGTAGGAACTAAGCTGCCTGAACACAATTCTACCAAAGCTAAGTGTGTTTGTTGTAAATTAGCTGATCTTACTTCTTCAGCTCAAATATGTGGCACTTGTTATAATAAATTATTACATGCTGATAATGTTTCTATAAGTACAAATACATCTACTGTTACTCCTTCACATTCTAATGTACATGATATTCCTGCAGATGTGAAAAATTATATTGCAGCAGCCATAGAGGAGGCTATGACTGCTATTCCACCTTCAAATAAACGTAAAAGGTCTTTCCAAACTTCTCATAAATCTGATGAAATTTGTATTGATCGACAGCATACTGAAGTATCTTCTGCTGATAAGGATTTCTCTGGCTTAGAGGATCCTGCTTTAGAGACTGAAATTGACAAATCAACTTTTCTTTTTAAAATTGAATATATTTGTTCTTTATTATTAAAGGAAGTATTGTTTACTTTGGGTATTGAGGAGTCTAGTCCTCTTGATAACAAAACTAGCAAACCAGGTTACTCCTGAAGTTTTTCCTATTCCAGATGCTATCTCTGATATGATTACTAAAGAATGGTCTAAGCCTGGCGCTTCTTTTAACCCCTTTTCTAGGTTTAAGAAGTTATATGCTTTACCTGTGGCCCATTTAGAGTTTTGTGAAAGAGTCCCTAAGGTTGATGGGGCTATTTCCACTCTTGCCAAATTTACTACTATTCCTATGGAAGATAGTACTTCCTTTAAGGATTCTTTAGATGGGAAGATTGAATCTTATCTTAGAAAAGCATATTTAAATACTGGCTATATTCTTAGGCCTGCTATTTCTATGGCTGATGTTGCTGCTGTTTCAACTTTTTGGTTGAACAGTTTAGCAAAGCAGTTATCAGATCCTGATTTGTCTAGCATTGTTCTTTTATATATATATATATATATATATATATATATATATATATATATATATATATATATATATATTTATTTAATGTAAGTGACAAGAGTCCATTAGCTAGTGATGTATGGGATATACATTCCTATCAGGAGGGGGCAAAGTTTCCCAAACCTCAAAATGCCTATAAATACACCTCCCACCTCACTCATAACTCAGTTTTACAAACTTTGCCTCCTTGCGGAGGTGGTGAAGCAAGTTGTGCTTAATTTTCTTCTGTGAAAGGAGCTCCTAAGCATTTTGAAGCCCAATTCCTCTCTAAGTACAGTGTTTGTCTAAGAGATGTGAAGGGAGTATTGCCTTATGACACCATGTTTTCACCTATGGGAAATCTATTCTAAGGCTCTCTGTAAATCGGTTGCAGGGATTCATCTGCTGCCTCCCTTTACAGATCGACACTATACTCCTCTACCATTACCTTTGCTGATATGTTTCAGTACTGGTTTGGCTGTCTGCTATATGTGGATGGATGTTTTCTGGTAAGTATATATAATTTTTTAAGACACTCTCAGCTATGTTTGGCACTTTATATTTTAAAGTTTTTAATATATATTGCATATATTTGCCATGAGTCAAGTCTGTGTATTTCCCTTTGCAGTCTAGTAGTTTCAGCAGGTAAATTATGTTTATGGGAGATTTTAGTTTTTTTTTTTCTTACCTGGGGTTCTAGTTAGTTGTAAACTTGGAGTCTGTTTTTTTCTAAATTTTCGTGGGCTAATAGGCTAGGGATAGCGCAAAATGCTTTCTTTATTGCGTCTTTTTTGGTGCAAAGTCGTATCTGTCTTGACGCAAGTCGCATCATTTCTGGCGTCTTTTTAACGTGAATTTTATTGTCGCGAAGTTGCACCTGTTATGACGCGATTTGTGTAATTTCATTTGTTAGCTTTGGTGCCAAAAGTTTTTTCCTCTGCATTTGCGTCATCACTGTTTGTGTCATTTTTGGCACCAAAATTTGTTATATTAAGTCTCTCCCTCTTTTTCTCTCTGGTCTCATTCGTTTATAGAGGGCTATGATGTTTGCTTTTGATTTTACTTTTGTATAAGAATTTTATCACAAGCATTTTTCCCATTCCTTAAACTGCTAGTTTAAGAAAATTGGATATTTTGTGTAAATGTTATTTTTTCTTTTTTGTTAAATTTTGCAAGATGTCTCAAACTGATTCTGCCTCTTATGATACTGTAGGAACTAAGCTGCCTGAACACAATTCAACCAAAGCTAAGTGTGTTTGTTGTAAATTAGCTAATCTTACTTCTTCAGCTCAAATATGTGGCACTTGTTATAATAAATTATTACATGCTGATAATGTTTCTATAAGTACAAATATACATCTACTGTTACTCCTTCACAGTCTAATTTACATAATATTTCTGCAGATGTGAAAAATTAAATTGCTGCAGCCATAGAGAAGGTTATGACTGCTATTCTGCCTTCAAATAAACGTAAAAGGTCTTTCCAAACTTCTCATAAATCTGATGAAATTTATATTGATCGACAGCATACTGAAGTATCTTCTGCTGATAAGGATTTCTCTGGCTTAGAGGATCCTGCTTCAGAGACTGAAATTGACAAATGAACTTTTCTTTTTTAAGATTGAATATATTTGTTCTTTATTATTAAAGGAAGTATTGTTTACTTTGGGTATTAAGGGGTCTAGTCCTCTTGATAACAAAACTAGCAAACCAGATTACTCCTGAAGTTCTTCCTATTTCAGATGCTATCTCTGATATGATTACTAAAGAATGGTCTAAGCCTGGTGCTTCTTTTAACCCCTCTTCTAGGTTTAAGAAGCTATATCCTTTACCTGTGGCCAAATTAGAGTTTTGGGAAAGAGTCCCTAAGGTTGATGGGGCAATTTCCACTCTTGCCAAATATACTACTATTCCTATGGAAGATAGTACTTCCTTTAAGGATCCTTTAGATGGGAAGATTGAATCTTATCTTAGAAAAGCATATTAACATACTAGCTATATTCTTAGGCCTGCTATTTCTATGGCTGATGTTGCTGTCTGCTTCAACTTTTTGGTTGGACAGTTTAGCACATTAGTTATCAGATCCTGAATTGCCTAGCATTGTTCTTTTACTTCAACATGCTAATCATTTCATTTGTGATGCTATATTTGATGTCATTAAGATTGATATTAAATCTATGTCTTTAGCTTTTCTTACTAGAAGAACTTTATAGCTTAAATCTTGGAATGCTGATATGGTGTCTAAATCTAGATTACAATCTCTATCGTTTCAGGGTAATAATTTATTTGGTTCTCAATTGGATTCTATTATCTCCACTATCACTGGGGGAAAGGGAGTTTTTCTGCCCCAAGATAAGAAATCTAAGGGTAAGTTTAAAGCTCCCAATCGTTTTCGTTCCTTTTGTCAGAATAGAGAACAAAAGACCTCTCCTTCCCCTAAGGCCTCTGACTCTATTTGGAGACCATCTCCGAATTGTAATAAATCCAAGCCTTAAAAGAAGCCAAATACAGCCCCTAAGACTGCATGAAGGTGCAGCCGTCAAACCAGTTCAACTGGTGGGGAGCAGATTGAAATTATTTCAAGACATTTAGACAGATTCTGTTCAAAATCAGTGGATTCACTATATTGTTTCTCAAGGGTATCGAATAGGTTTCAAAATAAGACCTCCCATGAGACGATTCTTTCTTTCTCATGTTCTAACAAACCCTGTGAAGGCTCAGGCTTTTCAGAAATGTGTTTCAGACCTAGAGCTTTCAGGGGTGATTGTTCCAGTTCATAAGCAGGAACAGGGTTTGGGTTTTTATTCAAATCTGTTCATTGTCCCAAAGAAAGAAAATTCATTCAGACCAATTCTGGATCTGAAAATTTTAAATAGTTTTGTAAGAGTCCCAACTTTCAAGTTGGTGACGATAAGAACTATTCTGCCTTTTGTTCAGCAAGGTCATTTCATGTCCACAATAGACCTACAGGACGCTTATCTTCACATTCCAATTCATCCAGACCACTATCGTTTTCTGAGATTCTCATTTCTAAACAAGCATTACCAATTTGTCGGTCTTCCGTTTGGCCTAGCGACAGCTCCAAGAGTCTTCTTGAAGGTTCTCAGTGGCCTTCTATCTGTAATCAGAGAGCAGGGTATTGCTGTGTTTCCTTATTTGGACAATATCTTGGTACTAGCTCAATCTTTTCATTTAGCAGAATCTCACACAAAAGAACTAGTGTGGTTTCTTCAAAGACATGGTTGGAGCATCAATTTACAAAAGAGTTTCTTGATTCCTCAGACAAGGTTCACATCTTTAGGTTTCCAGATAGATTTAGTGTCCATGACTCTATCTCTGACAGACAAGAGACGAATTAAGTTGATTTTAGCTTATCTAAACCTTCAGTCTCTATCATTCCCTTCAGTGGCTATGTGCATGGAAGTTTTAGGTCTCATGACTGCAGCATCGGACGCAATCTCTTTTGCTCATTTTCATATGAGGCCTCTACATATTTGCATGTTGCACCAATGGTGCAGGGATTATACTCTGATAAATATGTAACACAAATAAAGGGTGGCGCAAAAAATATGCTGGTTTGGGGAAAAAAACAGTAATGACTAACTGTTTATTTCTAATTAAATTAAGTGATAGGGTATCTGTCCCTAAAAAAGTGCTCTAAAGTGTTTGTGCTAAAATAAAATGTTTACTAGTGATGGATAAATAATTTATGTAAATAAAAAATAATGTGTATACTAAGTTGAAAATAGTGTTATTTCTAGCCATTGAATATCCTAGAACTCCTATCTTTTACTTTCTTCCAAAAGTACATAAAGATATAACGAATCCACCAGGCAGGCCAATTATTTCTGGGATTGACTCAGTTACGTCTAACATGTCCCAGTATGTAGACCAATATTTACAAAAATATGTAAAAAAAACATTCCTTCATATCTAAAAGATACAAGTAATTTTTTTTTAAATATTATTGAGAACATGAAATAGGAGACAAATTATATACTGGTTACATGTGACGTCAGTTCACTGTATACCTCGATTGAACATGAACTAGGATTAGAGGCAGCTAAATATTATTTGGATGAAGACAGTGAAATATTACCAGAACAAAGTAGATTCATATTAGACTGTATAGAATTTATACTGAAGAATAATTATTTTAAATTTGATGGTCAGTTTTATCAACAAATCAAGGGAATGGCTATGGCCACGAGATTCGCACCCAGTTATGCAAACCTATTTATGTTTTTTTTTTTTTTTACTTTTTGAGCCAAGATGACTGGGGTGCGAATCTCGTGCTCTATAGGCGTTTCATTGATGATGTATTTATGATTTGGAGAGGGGATGTGGAGTTGCTACAAATGTTTATAGAAGATTGAAATTCACTCATGAATTCAATAGTTCTAAAATTAGTTTTTTAGATATAGAAATTAACATCAAGAATAATACATTAATGACAGCTACACACTTCAAAAAAGTAGATGCAAATAACTTTATTGACTTTAAAAGTAACCATCAAATGAGATGGAAACAAAATATCCCAAGAGGGCAATTATTAAGTATACGCAGAAATTGCTCAGACATAACAGATTTTGACAAACAATCTCTAATTCTAAAAAACAAATTTATAGAGAAAGGTTATGACACTAGAATGATTCTGAAAACCATAGAAGTCAGGGACACAGATAGATTAAAAATTCTAAAACAAGAGAAATCAAAAGATAAAAAAGAAGAAAGAAATAATATTGATGTACCTTTTTTTACGACTTACTCTACAGAACATAGGCGAATAGAAAAAATTATATCTAAACACTGGCATTTAGTGAAAAGTGATCCCATTATAGGAAATATGATAATTACAAAAACAAAATTTAATTTTAGAAAAGCAAGAAATTTAAAGAATATGCTATCACCCAGTGAATATAAATGAAAGGTAAAAAATTAAAAAAGATAAAGTCAAACAGTACAGAAGAACTGACCATTAAAGAAACTATAAGGTGTTCTGATAAGAATGTAATCTATATTTTACAGTGTACATGTAACCAGCAATATTTAGGCCAAACGAGTCGTATGCTCAGAGATAGGATAAGAGAGCATATTAGATGTATTGAAATAGGAAGAGCAGATACACGCCTATACAAACATTTTAAGGACATTCATAAAAGTAACACAAAATATATGTCTTTTTGGGATATAGAAAAAATTGTAAAGGACAGTAACATGGAAAGTAAACTCATCCGAAGAGAAGCTGAATTAAATTTATAGATTTGGGACACAATACCCAAAAGGGCTAAATGGTGAGCTAGATCTCAGATAGTTCAATAGTGATAACCCATCATCTGAGAAAAAGTTCTTCAAGAGAACCAATGAATTTTCGATACCAGTCCTCAAAGGATCAAAGAAAAGTGAAATAGATCCATTTTAAGTACTAACATTAATAAGATATGAAAAAACCAACAAGTTGAAAAAAACATCAAGTAAAATATAATATATGTGTATCCAAATAGAAATGATATCATAGTGTATACATGCATTTATATGTGGATAAATATATATATATACTGTATATATATATATATATATATATATATATATATATATATATCCAAATATGTATACAAATAGGTAATAAAATCATAGCATATACATGTTTCTATATAAAAAAATGTGGATATATGTGTATATATATCTTTAAAGGTGTGTTTAATCCCATTCTGAGCCAGGAAATATGTTTACATGTTTGGATATAAGAATTAAATTCAAACTATGCATATTTATGCAAATTCAAAATATGCATATGTGGGGGAACGTCCGGGAGGCGGCCATGACAAGTCGCACATAACTATTCTGCTCCAGTCTTTCCGTCAACTTTGTCTAATATAATATTTCAAATGGCTCATCTAGATGCCATGCAGCCTGATTTTTGAAGTACAAATGATCCTGCATCAGATGAGCCTAAACTTATTAAGATGGATCCGATTTTGAGTGCCCGGAACACGCTTTAAGGTTGAGGCCTTTCATAACCCCCTGGCTAAGGTCACTGGTGGGCTTTAGTCGTTAAAGGGACAGCACACTGTAAAATTGTTTTTCCATAAATGTATTTTAAATGACTTGTTATACCAACTGCAGAGTATAAAATATTTGAGAAATTGCATTTTCGGGTTTATTTGTGTATCTGAAGTAGCTGGTTTTGTGCTTTGAAACCACAGCCTATTACAATGGGTTGAGCTTCAGGTAATATCAGATCTCATTATGTTATCACTTTGTGTACACACACTTGCTTCCTTATCTTATATTTGTCTGGAACACCAAAGCTCAATACATAGAGAGAACAATGGAAAATTATCATTTTATTACTTAACTATCATGCCCCCCACTGAGGGTCTAATCTCTTCTGCTGGCTGTGTTTACTTAGGCTTGTCATTAGCGTATACGCCAGTATCAAAACTTTCAGTATAGGTTGGGAAACCACAAGCTAAATCAGCTATTTCAAATGCTGAAATAGGAGTAAAGGAGCCACTTGCAACCAATTTAATACACTCTAGCAGGTAAAAAGGATCATTGGGAATAATTTAAAGGGGAGAAAGTTTTTGGGTGAACTGTCCCTTTAAGCAGCAGTGCTATTTTGTAAGTCGCTGCAGAATTTTACAACACATAAGCCAAATATCCCCGAAACGGACATATCTAGTATGGAAGCCATCCACCTATTGAGCGAAATTGCCAGCCTATCAAAAGGATTTCTCTGTAACCCTTGGTGAGGCATTTCGAATTACCCCTTTTGAGCCTGTTCCTGAGAGCAACCATAATTATTGTGGGGAAGCCAAGCCATCTGAAGGAGCATCAGTGAGTCCCGGGGCGGTCCCGGGTAAGAGACTAGGAGCTTCCACAGCAAGAATGAAAGCATCAGAGGCGGCTGGTATCACAAGCGATGGAGAGCTCCATGCAGTACTTACCTTCACACACGCTATCGTAGAAGAGATCTCGGATCCAGATATCGCAGCAAAAGCACAGCAGCCGAAAACACAGATATTTCACTTCTATTTACCACGCTTCTGGCTGACACCGGGAAAGAGCCGAACCCTCAGCGCAACGAAGTAGAGGAGACCTTGCTATCAATAAGTGTTCTCAGCAGCTCCTGGTAAGACACCAGACATACCTCGCTCAGCCCCCTGATAATCTAGGCTCTTCAACACATCGAGGAACAACAGAAGCATGGCCTAAAAGCCAATGCAAGTATGGCCAATATTTAATATTGCTGTGTTTCCCTGTCACCGCATCTCTCTCTCTAGAGATTGCAGTGAGATCGACATGAATGCTTACATTAGAGCTAAAGTTTTCCAGCGTCTAGGTGTAGGCTGATAAGCTTATACTAGTTTATGCTCGACCACCTCATAGTAGCCAAGCTGGTTTTAAGGGCTGCCCTACACTTGATATAGATATTTGTAAGTTCTGTTTGGACAAACTCTATATATGGACTATTGTTGTCCCGTCAGACAGACAATATCACAACAGTGGCATATGTCAATAATCAAGAAGGGACACGCAGTCCTTCAGCAATGACTGTTTTTCCCCCAAACCAGCATATTTTTTGCGCCACCCTTTATTTGTGTTACATATTTATGTATTACAAATTAACTTGCGATAATTTGTTTTGTGAGGTAGGTAGTGTTTGGTCTTTGAGTATCCTGGGAGGTATATTATTATATTTTTGTTCCTAGTTATGCTCCGATATCACAACTTAAATACCAACACTCAACTCTCTGACTTGGTGGTTAAACCATTACCTTATTGTTCAAGGGACCTCCTTTGTTTGTCCTTCCTGGCTGGACTGTGATCTCAACAGATGCAGGTCTTACAGGTTGGGAAACTGTCTGGGAGTCTCTGACAGCACAAGGGGGTTTGGTATCCTCAAGAGGCGAGGTTACCAATAAATATTTTAGAACTCTGTGCTATTTTCAGAGCTCTTCAGGCTTGGCCTCTATTGAAGAGAGAACTTTACATTCGTTTTCAGACAGACAATATCACAACAGTGGCATATGTTAATCATCAAGAAGGGACACGCAGTCCTTCAGCAATGAAAAAGTATCTCGGACACTTTCTTGTGCGGAATCAAACTCTTGTCAAATTTCTGCGATTCATATCCCAGGTGTAGACAATTGGGAAGCGGATTATCTCAGCCATCAGACTTTACATCCGGGGGAGTGCTTTCTCCATCCAGATGTATTTTTTCATCTTGTACAGATGTGAGGTCTTCCAGAAATAGATCTGATGGCCTCTAGTCTAAACAAGAAGCTTCCCAGGTACCTTTCCAGGTCCAAGGATCCTCAGGCAGAGATAGTGAATGCTTTAGCAGTTCCTTGCTTTTACCAACCTGCTTACATATTTCCGCCTCTGGTTCTTCTTCCAAGGGTGATCTCCAAGATCATAGTGGAACAATCTTATGTGTTTCTGATAGCACCTGCATGGCCTCACAGGTTTTGGTATGTGGATCTTGTCCGGATGTCCAGTTGCCAGCCTTGGCCACTTCCTTTAAGGGCAGACCTTCTGTCTCAAGGGCCGTTTTTCCAAAAGTACATAAAGATATAACGAATCCACCAGGCAGGCCAATTATTTCTGGGATTGACTCAGTTACGTCTAACATGTCCCAGTATGTAGACCAATATTTACAAAAATATGTAAAAAACATTCCTTCATATCTAAAAGATACAAGTAATTTTTTTAAATATTATTGAGAACATGAAATAGGAGACAAATTATATACTGGTTACATGTGACGTCAGTTCACTGTATACCTTGATTGAACATGAACTAGGATTAGAGGCAGCTAAATATTATTTGGATGAAGACAGTGAAATATTACCAGAACAAAGTAGATTCATATTAGACTGTATAGAATTTATACTGAAGAATAATTATTTTAAATTTGATGGTCAGTTTTATGAACAAATCAAGGGAATGGCTATGGCCATGAGATTCGCACCCAGTTATGCAAACCTATTTATGTTTTTTTTTTTTTTTTTTTACTTTTTGAGCCAAGATGACTGGGGTGCGAATCTCGTGCTCTATAGGCGTTTCATTGATGATGTATTTATGATTTGGAGAGGAAATGTGGAGTTACTACAAATGTTTATAGTGGATTTAAATAGTAATAAATTTGGGTTTAAATTTCACTTATGAATTCATTAGTTCTAAAATTAGTTTTTTAGAAATAGAAATTAACATCAAGAATAATACATTAACGACAGCTACACACTTCAAAAAAGTAGATGCAAATAACTTTATTGACTTTAAAAGTAACCATCAAATGAGATGGAAACAAAATATCCCAAGAGGGCAATTATTAAGTATACGCAGAAATTGCTCAGACATAACAGATTTTGACAAACAATCTCTAATTCTAAAAAACAAATTTATAGAGAAAGGTTATGACACTAGAATGATTCTGAAAACCTTAGAAGTCAGGGACACAGATAGATTAAAAATTCTAAAACAAGAGAAATCAAAAGATAAAAAAGAAGAAAGAAATAATATTGATGTACCTTTTATTACGACTTACTCTACAGAACATAGGCGAATAGAAAAAATTATATCTAAACACTGGCATTTAGTGAAAAGTGATCCCATTATAGGAAATATGATAAATACAAAAACAAAATTTAATTTTTGAAAAGCAAGCAATTTAAAGAATATGCTATCACCCAGTGAATATAAAAGAAAGGTAAAAAATTAAAAAAGATAAAGTCAAACAGTACAGAAGAACTGACCATTAAAGAAACTATAAGGTGTTCTTATAAGAATGTAATCTATATTTTACAGTGTACATGTAACCAGCAATATTTAGGCCAAACGAGTCGTATGCTCAGAGATAGGATAAGAGAGCATATTAGATGTATTGAAATAGGAAGAGCAGATACACGCCTATACAAACATTTTAAGGACATTCATAAAAGTAACACAAAAGATATGTCTTTTTGGGGTATAGTAAAAATTGTAAAGGACAGTAACATGGAAAGAAAACTCATCCGAAGAGAAGCTGAATTAAATTTATAGATTTGGGACACTATACCCAAAAGGGCTAAATAGTGAGCTAGATCTCAGATAGTTCAATAGAGATAACCCATCATCTGAGAAAAAGTTCTTGAAGAAAACCAATGAATTTTCGATACCAGTCCTCAAAGGATCAAAGAAAAGTGAAATAGATCCATTTTTTAGTACTAACATTAATAAGATATGAAAAAACCAACAAGTTGAAAAAAACATCAAGTAAAATATAATATATGTGTATCCAAATAGAAATGATATCATAGTGTATACATGCATTTATAATAATGTGGATAAATATATATATATATATATATATATATATATATAATATATATATATATATATATATATATCCTATGTATACAAATAGGTAATAAAATCATAGCATATACATGTTTCTATATAAAAAATGTGTATATATGTGTATATATATCTTTAAAGGTGTGTTTAATCACATTCTGAGCCAGGAAATATGTTTACATGTTTGGATATAAGAATTAAATTCAAACTATGCATATTTATGCAAATTCAAAATATGCATATGTGGGGGAACTTCCGGGAGGCGGCCATGACAAGTCGCACATAACTATTCTGCTCCAGTCTTTCCGTCAACTTTGTCTAATATAATATTTCAAATGGCTCATCTAGATGCCACGCAGCCTGATTTTTGAAGTACAAATGATCCTGCATCAGATGAGCCTAAACTTATTAAGATGGATCCGATTTTGAGCGCCCGGAACACGCTTTAAGTTTGAGGCCTTTCATAACCCCCCAGCTAAGGTCACTGGTGGGCTTTAGTCGTTAAGCAGCAGTGCTATTTTGTAAGTCGCTGCAGAATTTTACAACACATAAGCCAAGTATCCCTGAAACTGACATATCTAGTATGGAAGCCATCCACCTATTGAGCGAAATTGGCAGCCTGCTCTCTGCCTATCGAAAGGATTTCTCAGTAACCCTTGGTGAGGCATTTCGAATTACCCCTTTTGAGCCTGTTCCTGAGAGCAACCATAATTATTGCGGGGAAGCCAAGCCATCTGAAGGAGCATCAGTGAGTCCCGGGGCTGTCCCAGGTAAGAGACTAGAAGCTTCCCCAGCAAGAATGAAAGCATCAGAGGCGGCTGGTATTACAAGCGATGGAGAGCTCCATGTAGTACTTACCTTCACACACGCTATCGTAGAAGAGATCTCGGTTCCAGATATCGCAGCAACAGCACAGCAGCCCGAAAACACAGAGATTTCACTGCAAGTTACCACGCTTCTGGCGCAACGAAGTAGAGGAGACCTTGCTATCAATAAGCGTTCTCAGCAGCTCCTGGTAAGACACCAGACATACCTTGCTCAGCCCCCTGATAATCTAGGCTCTTCAACACATCGAGGAACAACAGAAGCATGGCCTAAAAGCCAATGCAAGTATGGCCAATATTTAATATTGCTGTGTTTCCCTGTCACCGCATCTCTCTCTCTAGAGATTGCAGTGAGATCGACATGAATGCTTACATTAGAGCTAAAGTTTTCCAGCGTCTAGGTGTAGGCTGATAAGCTTATACTAGTTTATGCTCGACCACCTCATAGTAGCCAAGCTGGTTTTAAGGGCTGCCCTACACTTGATATAGATATTTGTAAGTTCTGTTTGGACAAACTCTATATATGGACTATTGTTGTCCCGTCAGACAGACAATATCACAACAGTGGCATATGTCAATCATCAAGAAGGGACACGCAGTCCTTCAGCAATGACTGTTTTTCCCCCAAACCAGCATATTTTTTGCGCCACCCTTTATTTGTGTTACATATTTATGTATTACAAATTAACTTGCGATAATTTGTTTTGTGAGGTAGGTAGTGTTTGGTCTTTGAGTATCCTGGGAGGTATATTATTATATTTTTGTTCCTAGTTATGCTCCGATATCACGACTTAAATCCCAACACTCAACTCTCTGACTTGGTGGTTAAACCATCACCTTATTGTTCAAGGGACCTCCTTTGTTTGTCCTTCCTGGCTGGACTGTGATCTCAACAGATGCAAGTCTTACAGGTTGGGAAACTGTCTGGGAGTCTCTGACAGCACAAGGGGGTTTGGTATCCTCAAGAGGCGAGGTTACCAATAAATATTTTAGAACTCTGTGCTATTTTCAGAGCTCTTCAGGCTTGGCCTCTATTGAAGAGAGAACTTTACATTCGTTTTCAGACAGACAATATCACAACAGTGGCATATGTCAATCATCAAGAAGGGACACGCAGTCCTTCAGCAATGAAAAAGTATCTCGGACACTTTCTTGTGCGGAATCAAACTCTTGTCAAATTTCTGCAATTCATATCCCAGGTGTAGACAATTGGGAAGCGGATTATCTCAGCCATCAGACTTTACATCCGGGGGAGTGCTTTCTCCATCCAGATGTATTTTTTCATCTTGTACAGATGTGGGGTCTTCCAGAAATAGATCTGATGGCCTCTAGTCTAAACAAGAAGCTTCCCAGGTACCTTTCCAGGTCCAAGGATCCTCAGGCAGAGATAGTGAATGCTTTAGCAGTTCCTTGCTTTTACCAACCTGCTTACATATTTCCGCCTCTGGTTCTTCTTCCAAGGGTGATCTCCAAGATCATAGTGGAACAATCTTATGTGTTTCTGATAGCACCTGCATGGCCTCACAGGTTTTGGTATGTGGATCTTGTCCGGATGTCCAGTTGCCAGCCTTGGCCACTTCCTTTAAGGGCAGACCTTCTGTCTCAAGGGCCGTTTTTCCATCAGGATCTCAAATCTCTAAATTTGAAGGCATGGAAATTGAACGCTTAGTGCTTAGTCATAGAGGTTTCTCTGACTCAATAATTAGCACTATGATACAGGCATGTAAGTCTGTTTCAAGGAAGATTTATCTTCCAATTATTCATGGCATTCTTTCAGAATTCCTAGGATTTTACAGTTTCTTCGGGAAGGTTTGGATAAAGGGTTGCCTGCAAATACTTTGAAAGGACACGTTTCTGCTCTTTCTGTCTTATTTCACAGAAAGATTTCTAAACTTCTGGATATTCACTGTTTTCTTCAGGCTTTGACTCAAACCTGTTATTAAATCTATTTCTCCTCCTTGGAGTCTCAATTTGGTATTGAGGATTTTACAGGCTTCTCCTTTTGAACCCATGCATTCTCTGAATATTAAAGGGACAGTCTACACCAACATTTTTATTGTTTTAAAAGATAGATAATCCCTTTATTACCCATCCCTCAGTTTTGTATAACCAACACAGTTATATTAATATACTTCTTACCTCTGTGATTATCTTGTATCTAAGTCTCTGCAAACTGCCCCTTTATTTCAGTTCTTTTGACAGACTTGCAGTTTAGCCAATCAGTGCCTGCTCCCAGATAACTTCACGTGCACAAGCACAGTGTTATCTATATGAAATACATGAACTAACACCCTCTAGTGGTGAAAAACTGTTAAAATGCATTCTCAAAAGAGGTGGCCTTCAAGGTCTAAGAAATTAGCATATGAACCTCCTAGGTTAAGCTTTCAACTAAGAATACCATGAGAACAAAGCAAAATTGGTGATAAAAGTAAATTGGAAACTTGTTTAAAATTACATGCCCTATCTGAATCATGAAAGTTTATTTTGGCCTAGACTGTCCCTTTAAATTACTTTCTTGGAAAGTGTTATTTCTTTTGGCTATCTCTTCTGCTAGAAGAGTTTCTGAATTGTCTGCTCTCTCTTGTGAGTCTCCTTATCTGATTTTCCATCAAGATAAAGCTGTTTTGCGGATTTCATTTACATTTTTGCCTAAAGTTGTGAATTCTAACATTAATATGGAAATTGCTGTTCCTTCCTTGTGTCCTAATCCTAAGAATACTCTTGAAAGTTCTTTACATTCTTTGGATGTGGTAAGAGCTTTGAAATATTATGTTGAGGCTACTAAAGATTTCAGAAAGACTTTTAGTCTATTTGTTATTTTTTCTGGTTCCAGGAAAGGTCAGAAAGTCTCTGCCATTTCTCTGGCATCTTGGTAGAAACTTTTGATTCACAAAGCTTATTTGGAGGTGGGACAGTCTCCGCCTCAGAGAATTACAGCTCATTCTACTAGATCAGTTGCCACTTCTTGGGCTTTCAAGAATGAAGCTTCCGTTGATCAAATTTTCAAAGCAGCAACTTGGTCTTTTTTGCATACATTTACTAAATTTTACCATTTTGATGTGTTTGCTTCTTCGGAAGCAGCCTTTGGTAGAAAGGTTCTTCAGGCAGCTGTCTCAGTTTGATTCTAGTGCTTTTGATTTTAGTTTTTTGAAATTTGTATTTTTTTGGATTTAATTTCTCAGCGGATATAGCTGTTTTTATGTTATACCTACCTCTCTAGTGACTTGTGAACTTCCTAATCTTGGGTATTATATCCCATACGTCACTAGCTCCTGGACTCTTGCCACTTACATGAAAAAAAAACATAATTTATGTAAGAACTTACCTGATAAATTAATTTATTTCATAGTGGCAAGAGTCCATGAGACCCACCCTATTTTTTTGTGGTTATGATTTTTTGTATAAAGCACATTGTTTTTCCAGTTCCTCTTTTTACATCTCACTACTTGGCTATACGTTAAACTGAGTTATGAGTGAGGTGGGAGGTGTATTTATAGGCATTTTGAGGTTTGGGAAACTTTGCCCCCCTCCTGGTAGGAATGTATATACCATACGTCACTAGTTCATGGACTCTTGCCACTATGAAAGAAATGAATTTATCAGGTAAGTTCTTATATAAATTATGTAATCTATATATACTTATATCTGTATATCTATTCCTATTTTACATTAAAGGGGTAGGAAAGTCAAAATTAAACTTGCATGATTCAGATAATGCATGTCATTTTAAGACACTTTTAAATTCACTTCTATTTTCAAATGTGCTACATTCTCTTACGGCTAGATTATGAGTTTTGCGTTATGAGTGAAAAAGCAGCGTTATGGCTCTTTTTCACTACGGCTGCTATTACCTTTTTGGCCGTAAAGCAACGTAACTATCACAGTTTTCAAAAAGTCATTTTTCAATGGGACTTCCATAGCGCCGGTATTACGAGTTTGCCTGTCCAGCCAAAAAGTGAGCGGTACAGCCTATACCGTCAAGATCCATACCGTACACTGAAAGTCACCCATAAACTACCTATTAACCCCTAAACCGAGGTCCTCCGACATTGCAAATACTATAATAAAATTATTAACCCCTAATCTGCCACTCCAGACATCGCTGCCACTATATTAAACATATTAACCCCTTAACCGCTGTACTCCCGCATCGCCAACACTAGTTAAATATTATTAACCCCTAATCTGCTGTCCCTAATATCGCCGCCACCTAAATTACATTTATTAACCTCTAATCTGCCGCCCCCAACGTCGCCGCCACTATACTAAAGTTATTAACCCATAAACCTAACCCTAAGTCTAACCCTTACACCCACTAACTTCAATGTAATTAAAATAAATCTAGATAAAAATTACTATCATTAACTAAATAATTCCTATTTAAAACTAAATACTTACCTGTAAAATAAAATCTAAGCTAGCTACAAAATAACTAATAGTTATATTGTAGCTAGCTTAGGTTTTATTTTTATTTCACAGGCAAGTTTGTATTTATTTTAACTAGGTAGACTAGTTAGTAAATAGTTATTAACTATTTACTAACTACCTAGTTAAAATAAATACAAATTTACCTGTAAAATAAAACCTAACCGGTCTTACACTAACGCCTAACATTACACTACAATTAAATAAATTACATTAATTAAATACAATTAACTAAATTACAAAAAAAAACCCACTAAATTACACAAAATAAAAAAGAAATGATCAAATATTTAAACTAATTACACCTAATCTAATAGCCCTATCAAAATAAAAAAGCCCCCCCCCCAAAATAAAAAAACCCCTAGCCTAAACTAAACTGCCAATAGCCATTAAAAGGGCCATTGCCCCAAAGAAATCAGCTCTTTTACCTGTAAAAAAAATACAAATAACCCCCCAACAGTAAAACCCACCACCCACACAACCAAATCCCCCAATTAAAAAGGCCTTTTAAGGGCTATTGGCAGTTTAGTTTAGTTTAGGCTAGGGTTTTTTATTGGGGGGGGGGGCTTTCTTATTTTGATAGGGCTATTAGATTAGGTGTAATTAGTTTAAAAATTTGTTTAAAATTTCTCTTTTATTTTGTGTAATTTAGTGTTTGTTTTTTTGTAATTTAGTTAATTGTATTTAATTAATGTAATTTATTTAATTGTAGTGTAAAGTTAGGTGTTAGTGTAAGACAGGTTAGGTTTTATTTTACAGGTAAATTTGTATTTATTTTAACTAGGTAGTTAGTAAATAACTATTTACTAACTAGTCTACTTAGTTAAAATAAATACAAACTTGCAAGTGAAATAAAAATAAAACCTAAGCTAGCTACAATGTAACTATTAGGTTTATTTTATAGGTAAGTATTTAGTTTTAAATAGGAATTATTTAGTTAATGATAGTAATTTTTATTTAGATTTATTTTAATTATGTTAAAGTTAGTGGGTGTTAGGGTTAGACTTAGGTTTAGGGGTTAATATAGTGGCAGCAACGTTGGGGGTGGCAGATTAGGGGTTTGTCACGGATACCAGACAGCTAAGGCTACCCCCAACCCCCCCCCCTACAACCTCACCCCTGTTGTTTCTCAGTGGTTTTGGGCTCCTCAGAGCAACCACAATCTCTGGATGCTTTTGGTTGTATGGTTTTGTGTTCCAAACTTGTTTTGTGGAGAGCTGGTGTATGACCAGGAAAACCCTCCTAGGCTGGCCGGGCTCCTGGAACTCCCGGTCGGCCGTCTCACAACGGACACCCGCCTAACTCCTCTCAGGATGGCCGGGCTCCTGGAACTCCCGGTCGGCCACGGGACAGCAGGACACCCACTAACTTTAACCCAGGTCGCTCCAGCAACCATGTGCCCCAGAGCTCCGCTCTTTTTGAGATTAGTAGCCCCTGGGGAGTACAAGGGGTGGTGGAATTGCCGGAGGGGAGCTCCTTTGGGAACCGGGGGTTTTGGACACCCCTAACTCCATAACTTCAACGGACTGTAACTCCGGTCCCCAGTAACGAATCATGCTGATTTTTGGACTGTGAAATCTGGGGATCGAGGGGTTTAAAATGACACCCATGAAACCGCCACCCATATGTATTGGGATTATATGGGACTGTGGCTCCTGTGGCTCCTATGGAGGTGCCGGGCTGTCTGGAGGGTCGGGAAAATAGTGGGATTGTCCAGGGTCTTATCAAGATGAGCTGTCTGTATAAGAGGAGTGCCTGTTTTCAATAAAATCAGTTCTTGTGTAACCTGAATGCTAGTCTGTCTAGTTATTTGGGTTGGCTCAAGCTAAAATCACGTTCCTGGGCTACATAGCAGCCTGTTCCAGGCAGAGAAAGGATCATCAGGGAGAGCTACCCAGTCCGGGTAGCGGGAGTCTGCCACAGGGTGGGACCCTGGGTACTGATGCTGTCGGGCATCAGGGGTGGCTACAGGCTGTGGTCACTTGCCAGATACATAGCTGCAGTCGGCAGGGAGGAAGCAGGACCCGTTTGGCAGAGCTACCCAGTTGGGGTAGCCGGGGTATCTGTCACATTGGGTGGCAGTGGTGGGATCTGCTTCTTTCACACAGTTTCTGCTGACAGAGGAGACGTACCACAGTAGCCGGTAAACATGGAGGCAGAGTTCTTAGGGAGAGTACAAAAGATGCTGACCGGAACAAATGATCCTTGTTCGGAACAGGACGTTCTGGCATGGAGGAACCTTGCCCTCCAAGACCTCTGGTGGGAGGCTCTTCAACAGGAGCAGGAAAATGGAAAGGTCCTCCCCACGAATCACACGAGATTCCGGGTTCAGTGGGAGAACAGCCTTTCCTGGGAGAACAGCCAAAGAAGGAATGGCTATCTGTTCTACATAGACTGATCCAGCAAGAGATGTGGGTGGAGGACGGCTATCGGGCCCTCTAATGGCTCGCTATGCAAGCGCAGCCATGGCTGGAGGATGGCTCCCCCACAGAGGGATTTGGCTTCGGCGGCCCTGGATTGCTTTTTAGAGAAAGGACAGAGGACCCACAGTTTGGGAGTCAGACAGACCAGGGTCTGGAGGATATCTCTGGGCTCCAAGAGGAACTGCTGGATCTCTTGGAGGAGACCTAGCTGCTGGACGATCTGGATTTTATATTTGACCAGGAAGAGGCACTGGTCAAGGAATACAAGAGGCTGCTGGATCTCGCTAAGCAGCGTGCCAGGGACATACAGATCTGGGGTGCAGCCCTCTGGGATTCATGGAGCTCGACTGTGGAGGAGTGGCAGCAAAGAAAAAGGGAACCAGGGATGCTGGATCCTGATCTGGCTCTGCGCTTATAGACTTGGACAAGGGAGCCACCCCAGCAGTAGTGCTGTCAACAGGGCAGAGAGCCGCCGGCCTCTGCCCAGCACCTGTAACAGCTCCAGGAAACCTGGGAGCAGAGGTAGTCATCCTCCCTCCCCTTACAGAGAACCCCTTCCCGGGAGAGGAGACAGTTGGTCTCTCTCCCCAGCGGCAGAGCCAGGAGCTGGGAGAGGAGACAGTTGGTCTCTCTCCCCAGTGGCAGAGCCATCCCCTGGGAGCGGAGGTAGTCCTCCTCCCTCCCCATAAACAGAACCCCTTCCCGGGAGAGGAGACAGCCGGTCTCTCTCCCCAGCGGCAGAGCCAGGAGCAAGTAGAGGAGACAGTCGGTCTCTCTCCCCAGCGGAACAGCCATCCCCTGGGAGCGGAGGTAGTCGTCCTCCCTCCCGTAAACAGAACCCCATCCCGGGAGAGGGGACAGTCAGTCTCTCTCCCCAGCGGCAGAGCCAGGAGCCGGGAGAGGAGACAGTCGGTCTCTCTCCCCAGTGGCAGAGCCATCCCCTGGGAGCGGAGGTAGTCGTCCTCCCTCCCCATAAACAGAACCCCTTCCTGGGAGAGGAGACAGTTGGTCTCTCTCCCCAGCAGCAGAGCCAGGAACTGGGAGAGGAGACAGTCGGTCTCTCTCCCCAGTGGCAGAGCCATCCCCTGGGAGCGGAGGTAGTCGTCCTCCCTCCCCGTAAACAGAACCCCTTCCCGGGAGAGGAGAAAGTCGGTCTCTCTCCCCAGCAGCAGAGCCAGGAGCCAGGAGAGGAGACAGTCGGTCTCTCTCCCCAGCGGCAGAGCCATCCCCCGGGACCAGAGGTAGTTGTCCTCCCTCCCCTTACAGAGAAACCCTTGCAGGGAGAGACGGGTATTGATATCTCTCCCCAGCAGCCGAATCCCTTTCTGGGAGAGGAGACAGTTGGTCTCTCTCCCCAGCGGCAGCACAGTTTCCCATGGAGCGGAAGTAGCAGACCTCCCTCCCCAGTGGTAGATTTCCTTCTCGGGAGAAGAGACAGATGGACTCTCCACTCAGTAGCTTGGCAGGTTCTCTACCCTTTTCTTGTCTTGTATTTCTCACCGAGGGCAGGTGTTGCATTGGACAAGGAGGATAAAAGTGTATACAGTTGGTGCCACATGTTTGGGCACCCGAGCTTTACCTGCTCCACCAAGGAGCAACCTCCCCCTCTGGTCTGGGGTGGGAATACAGCTGCGAAACCGGCACTAGCTTTGGTTGTGGGTGGGTCAGGCGGTACTAAACATAGTGTCACAGAGATAGGCAGTGTGGCCATGAAACTTAAGGACACTGGAACAGCAATTGTTTTGGAGCCGGCCTTAGAAAACTTGTTTGGGATGTTGCCTTATGTGACTATCCCTGCACCCAGGGCGCAGGGTATAAATGCCAGCAGGAACCCCCCAGGATGCCCCAAGCTAAGGAGAGATGGGATAACCTCTCCCAGCAACCGAGAAGTGGAGGGCCACTGTCGGACAGCCCCAGGCCAACCCGTTAAAGGTCTAGCCAGGTCTCCCGATCCTGAACTGGAGGGGGGGAGATGTCACGGATACCAGACAGCTAAGGCTACCCCCAACCCCCCTGCAACCTCACCCCTGTTGTTTCTCAGTGGTTTTGGGCTCCTCAGAGCAACCACAATCTCTGGAAGCTTTTGGTTGCATGGTTTTGTGTTCCAAACTTGTTTTGTGGAGAGCTGGTGTATGACCAGGAAAACCCTCCTAGGCTGGCAGGGCTCCTGGAACTCCCGGTCGGCCGCCTCACAATGGACACCTGCCTAACTCCTCTCAGGATGGCCGGGCTCAGCAGGACACCCGCTAACTTTAACCCAGGTTGCTCCAGCAACCATGTGCCCCAGAGCTCCACTCTTTTTGGGATTAGTAGCCCCTGGGGAGTACAAGGGGTGGTGGAATTGCCGGAGGGGAGCTCCTTTGGGAACCGGGGGTTCTGGACACCCCTAACTCCATAACTTCAACAGATTGTAACTCCCCAGTGCTGATTTTTGGACTGTGAAATCTGGGGACCGAGAGCTTTAAAATGACACCTGGAAGTGCCGCCGCTCCACCGGGATCACCCCAAAACCGCCACCCATATGTATTGGGATTATATGGGACTGTGGCTCCTATGGAGGTGCCGGGCTGTCTGGAGGGGCGGGAATGGTGGGAAAATAGTGGGATTGTCCAGGGTCTTATCAAGATGAGCTGTCTGTATAAAAGGAGTGCATGTTTTCAATAAAATCAGTTCTTGTGTAACCTGAATGCTAGTCTGTCAAGTTATTTGGGTTGGCTCCAGCTAAAATCACTTTCCTGGGCTACATAGCAGCCTGTTCCAGGCAGAGAAAGGATAATCAGGCAGAGCTACCCAGTCCGGGTAGCGGGAGTCTGCCACAGGGTGGGACCCTGGGTACTGATGCTGTCGGGCATCAGGGGTGGCTACATGCTGTGGTCACTTGCCAGCTACATAGCTGCAGTTGGCAGGGAGGAAGCAGGACCTGTTTGGCGGAGCTACCCAGTCGGGGTAGCCGGGGTATCCGTCACAGGGTTAATAAGTGTAATGTAGGTGGCAGCGATGTTAGGGGCAACAGATTAGGGGTTAATAAGTTTAGGTAGGTAGCGACGACATTGGGGGCGGCAGATTAGGGGTTAATAAGTGTAAGGTATGTGGCGGTGATGTCGGGGGCGGCAGATTAGGGGTTGATAAGTGTAATGTAGGTATCGGCGATGCAGTGTTAATTTTGACGGCAAATTTCGATTTAGTCTTAGTTTTAGTCTTTTGACTAAAATGCCATCTTAGTGTTAGTCGTATTTTAGTCATCTGAAATGTTTTAGTTTTAGTCTAGTTTTAGTCGACTGAATCTCCAATAGATTTTAGTCGACTAAATCTCCAATAGATTTTAGTCGACTAAAATCTAAGTGGTTTAGTTATGGTGTAATGCATTATTTAAGTATGTCTCTATAATTTTCAAACTGATTATATACTCCAGGAGTAAACATAACACCTGTTATTATTTATGGTATTAAGGTTTAAACATGCAATACAGACACAGATTTAGCCGATGTGATATGTAACATCTTTATTAAACTTACAATTAAATAAAAACAAGTTTCATAAACAAACAGAAGTGCAACTTTAAAATATTAAAAAACAAAACTGTAAACTGTATTGCCCAATATAAAAACTTTAACAGTTCTCTGTTATTAATTAAAACAAGTATCAAGTAACTCAACACAACATAAAGTTTCTGCAGCTAGCACAGGCACAGCATAACTTAAACCCATATTTGTGGTTTATGCTTATTTCTATAGGAAGAATCAATTGATTGTTCACAAATTCTAAACATTTTCGGCAACGATATTAGCACTGCTCTAGAACTTCCAAACTCATTATATACTCCTGGAGTAAAGGTTTGTTAACCTGTTTTTATTTATGGTATTAAGGTTTGAACATGCAATAGAGATTTAACCGTTGTGGTATATAACATGTCTTGATTTATCTTAAAATGTATTAAAATTAAGTTTCATAAATTTGACAAAAGAACAGTAATTTGATATGGATTGATTACAAAACTTTGCATAAAATGTTTTTGTCAGCAAATTTTGATTTAGTTTTAGTCCTAGTCTTTTGACTAAAATGCCATTTTAGTTTTAGTCGTATTTTAGTCATCAGAATTTCTTTAGTGTTATACTCATTTTTGTCTAGTTTTAGTCGACGAAATTAACATTGCGGCGATGTCGGAGGCGGCAGATTAGGGGTGTTTAGACTCGGGGTTTATGTTAGGGTGTTAGGTGTAAACATAAATTTTCATTCCCCATAGGAATCAATGGGGCTGCGTTACGGAGCTTTACGCTCTCCCCATTGATGTCTATGGAGAAATCGTGCACAAGCATGTAAAACCAGCTCAAAGCAGCGCTGGTATTTGAGTGCGGTATGGAGCTCAATGGAGCTTTACGCTGCAATATTGCCTGCTAACACCGGGTTTTTGCAAACCTGTAATAGGAGCGCTATAGGAAGGTGATCGGTGACAATAACTTGCAAGTTAGTACCGAGCCGCTCATAACGCAAAACTCGTAATCTAGCCGATAGTATCCCTTGTTAAAAATGAATATGCAAAAATCATACACTAGTGGAAACTGCTGCTAATTGGTGCCTGCACACATTTGTCTCTTGTGATTGGCTTACTAGATGTGTTCAGCTAACTGCCAGTAGTGCAATGCTCTCCCTTCAGCAATGGATAATAAGAGAATGAAGCAAATGTGATAAAAAGTTGTATAAAATTGTATGTTCTATCTGAATCATAAAAGAAAATTTGGGGGTTTACTATCCCTTTAACAGTATCACACACACACACACATATATATATATATATATATATATATTTACATACATACATACACATACATAGTATATATATATATATATATATATATATATATATGTATGTATGTTTACATTCTATGGATTATTTATATTATTTTACAGTATTTATAATAATTGTAAATAATTATTATAAGAAAATATATTTTAGATGTAATATTTCAGTAATGTAATGTAATATTCGGATTTCTTCATGTGTGCTAACCCAACCCCGCATCAGACCTAAATCGCGTTAAGCATGTTCTACATTTCTTCACATAGAATTTTTTTTAATTATTATTAAATATATACTTCGATATACAGTATATGTGACACTGTTAATGTAAAATAGATATCTATTCCTATATATCTATAGTAATACTTATACAGGTATATACAGATATATAGAGAGAGAATAAAAATTACATTATCCTGTGTGTGAAGAACATTGGAATGTGAAATATGTACAGTAAATATACAGTATAACACATATACATAAATACACATGTACACACATCTCTCTCTCTCTCTCTCTCTCTCTCTCTCTCTCTCTCTATATATATATATATATATATATATATATATATATATATATATATATATATATATATATATACACACACACACACACAAAACAGCAGGGTGTGCACACTCTCACCAAAAGAACAGCAGCTGCCAGGGTGCTCTGGGTATAACAAATCCAAACATAAATTAAAGCACTCACTGGTCTTCAGTCAACAAAGCAGCAAACTTTATTGTGATGTGATGTTTCGGGGAAAACACTCCCCTTCCTCTGACAGAGGATTTGTTTTCCCTTCCCTAACATCACAAGGTAGAAATGTAGCAAGAAAAGGTGCATTGCTCACAAGAACTTGTTACATTCAGATTCACAGCTTTGTAGACTGGGAAAGGCTAAGGGGGCAGGGTTGAAAAAATCCCTGAGAGCCAGTCAATAATAAATGCACTGCTGTTTTGCAGAGCTGCTCCATACAAAAGCAGACTGAATGCATATGAAGGGAGCAAATTAAAGGATGGGCTCCCTGGGGAAAGAAAGGGTCATAAAGGGGGACAGTGAGCATGGGATCCTCTGAAGGAAAAAGAGGGGAGGGTCCCATGAGTGAAAAAGGAAAAGTGGGTTTTCCCAAAATCTAAGGTGTGGTGAAAGGGGGGTTGGGGAAAGGCATAAAAAATAGGTGATTGTCTTGAGAAAGGCCTAGGAGGGCCGAAACGCGTCGACATACTGGTGAGCAAATTTCTGATTTTATTAGACGTTATTACACTATTGCACTTTATTTCACCCACAGATTAGGAGGAGGACTTTGGACCTACCCGCCACATTATTGTACCTTTTTTTTCTTCTGCATTTTTATATTCTACATTTTTTATATATTTTTTATATTCTGCATTCTTATAATCTCCTTCACGTCTACCACAGCTATTGGAGTTTATTTTGGAAGTTAATCATCTAGGATTTCTTTGAACGCACTTACCCACCATATTTTTTGAACACTTTGATATTAATTTGTGGATTAATTTTTTACAATTTTTGTGGAACACTTTTGCAATTTTTGTGGAACACTCTGATATATATATATATATATATATATATATATATATATATATATATATATATATATATATATATATATATATATATATTATTATTTTTTTTGGAACACTGTGATTTTCCAAAGAGACATTTTTTAAGAAACTATTTGAGAGACATAAATTTCTTCATTTTTTCAACAAATTTTATTTCCATTTTTACACAATTGGATTTCTCCTACACTTTTATTTATATTGTATTTCTATCACTTATACTTTTATACTGCATCTGTATTGTTGACATCTGTATTATTGACATTGTACTACGCCAATTTTGTCCATTTACATCACATCTGCTGTTTGTAAATATCTGTGCTTAAACTGCACTTTATAGACCATAATACTATGGTCTTAGACTGTTGTCGGAGCTAACGTAATATTTGTTCCAACACCACAGATATAGGTAACACTATATCCTTAAGACTTATATCTCATGGATCCATAGAGATTTTAGGAAGAATTTTAGAAGCTTTTTAATTTGTATGTATTATATTGTATTTTCATTGTATATTAACTGTAATAAATACATTCCATTTTTAACATATCCATACCTCACAGTCCTTTTAAGCTTCCCAGCGCTCACTATATCACACAATTGTAGTCACATCCCAAGTCCACTAGGGGACTTTTGCCAGTGAGCATAAGGCTGTAAAATACTAGCGCTCGGTCTACCACACACACATAAAAGATAGGTGAGACAGGAAGCAAGGATCACTAACCTTTTTTCTTTTCCCTCCCTCCCTAGAATCATTAAGAAAAATCTTGAGAAAGAATCCGGAAAGGTCACAAGGAGGCAAGGAGTGACAAGGGCACGGCTATGGGCTGGAGGTTGGCTACTTAGTCA
>NW_026511291.1:0-50012 GCF_027579735.1 Bombina bombina | reverse complement strand
CTAGAAAATTATGTAAAGAATGGGATTATCCCGAGGGGGTTAAGACTACGACTAGACCCAGGTACAAATTTGAGGGAGGATGAAGGTGGTGATATTTTTTTGGAAGACTTGAACTCCAGTCTTACAGATTGTTCAATTATCCTCATGAAGAAAATGATTAAAAGAAATAAGGAGAGATTTGAGAAAACAAAACAACCGGTAGAAGATGCACTCAAAGTGGTAAACACTTTTGAACAGAACACTAATTTTGACAAATTAAATAGAGAAATACAGGAGCAATTAGCTAGACTTCAGTCAGATATTAAATCTAGGAAGAGTAGAAAAGTAGCCAGAGACAATGATGACTACTTAAAAAATCGGGTATATAACTACCAAACTGTTAGAGGCTCTTATGATTCGGGTACTGACAGTTCAGATGTAGAAACCGAAAAGCAGTTGTCAAAAAACGAACTTCACCTAGCCAGAACTGGTCTAGAAGAAGGAGAGGAGGCAGGAATAGACACAGGAGGAGGGAGTACTCCTTCAGAAGGAAGGAGATATCCTTCCAGACAGAACAGGCAAGGGGATTACAGCCAGGAGAGGGGACACAGGGGACGTCCACGGAGGTTCCGCAGCAGAAGGGGCTATTGATATCACCAGACAATGATCTGCAAGTGATAAATTTGTCCTCTTTTAAACTCAATCAAGCACATATGAGTGTCCTTAAGAAAGGCTTATCTTTTTGCCCTACAAATGGGCTTAATAAATTTGAATTCATTAAAGACTTGCATTACTTTGCAAGACGCCTTGTCCTTTCCCAAATGTTTAAAGGTAAGGGCAATAGACATATAGTTGATTTGGCACTGAGCAAAGAGGACGGAGGAGCACTTGCTGATCTTGAAGAACTCTTAACTGAACAAGCTGAAATCTCTGATTTTGACCTTACTCCTGGAAGCACTCAAATTAGAGTTAAATCAAATTTGAGAGCTAAATCTAAATACATGTCCCAGCTAGCATACCCTCTGTCAACCTGTTTGTAAAACTGGTTGAGAAGGATATAAATAACTTAATGCTTACAGGGATCACAAAAGATAATTTGTCTAAAGTAGAAAGGAAAGCACTGAATGAATTAATGTATGCTGAAGACATTGTAATTAAATCTGCCGATAAGGGCGGAAATGTAGTCCTCTGGGATGCCAAATGTTATGTCTTGGAAGTAAAAAGACAATTACTAGACAAAAATCAATATTTTCGCCTCCAGGAGAACCCCATTCCCTCCCTGAAAATCGAACTGTTCAAACTATTAAATGATGCTAAATCAAAGGGCATCATTAATCTATCTGAATTCAAATATTTATTCAATGACTTTCAGGTGATGCCGGTCTTCTACTGCTTACCCAAAATCCATAAGAACTTTATGAATCCTCCTGGGCGTCCATTATTTCAGGGATAGGCAGCCTTACAGAGAATTTGGGTAACTATGTAGACTTTTTTCTCAAACCCTTTCTTGAAACTATGCCCTCCTATGTGATCGATAAATCCGATCTTCTAAGAAAGATATAAGGCATTACAATACCCAATGGAGCAATTCTAGTGTCCCTGGATGTGGAGGGCCTTTATTCCTCTATTCCACATACAGTTGGAATAAGGGCAGCAAAACATTTTTTGGACACTAGAGGTATATCATATTCTGAACATACAGATTTTGTTGTCAATTTGCTAACTTTTGTGCTTGAAAATAATGTTTTCTCCTTTGATAACAAGCTGTATAAACAGAATAGGGGTACAGCAATGGGGGCCACTTGTGCCCCCACATATGCATGCCTACATTTGGGCTTGTGGGAAATGGAAGAAGTCTTCCAGAAACAAGCTTTCAACGAACATGCTCAACTCTGGTTACGCTATGTGGACGACGTCTTGCTGATTTGGGAGGGAACAGAGAATGAATTAAAGAGTTTCATTTCAGAACTTAATAATAACAATAGGAACATTGTTCTGACCCTCAACTTCAGCAAGACGGACCTGTCCTTCCTTGATGTACACATCAAAATTGAAAGAGATATTCTTGTAACTGAGAATTTTAGAAAGGAAACAGCCACTAATAGTGTACTAGAGGCATTTAGCCATCATCCGGAGCATTTAAAGAAAGGCATGCCAAAAGGTCAATTCCTGCGTAAACGCAGGAATTGTTCCTCAGTCTCGAAATACAACGAACATGCCATCTTTATGGAGAAACGTTTCAAAGCAAGGGGCTATTCAAAGAGAATAATAGCGCACGCCAGAAATTCTGCACAGAAGACAGAAAGAAGTGCGCTGTTATTCCCAAAATAAGAGCTAATGACAACAGAATTAGACTTATTACAGAGTACAACTGCCACTGGGATCATTTAAGAAATATACTCAAGAAAAACTGGAGTGTTCTCTTAAATGATGAGAATATTGCTAAAGAGATAGGTGAAGCTCCCCTTATAACAACAAGGAGAGCCCCAAATCTAAAAGACAAATTAGTCAAGAGCAAATTTGTCACTCCCCAAAAGAACTAGTTGTCTAGGCAAAAGCTGATAGGTAACTTTCCCTGTAAAAGATGTGTGGCCTGCAGATTTATGCTGCAGACCAAGGTCTTTTCAGTGAATGAGGATAAAATTTACAGGTTAAAATATTTTTTTAACTGTAATACAGAAGGTGTAATTTATCTTCTCTCCTGTAATTGCCCTTGTTTTTATGTCGGGAAAACGAAACGGATCCTGAAGGACAGAATCCTGGAACACAATAAACAGAATACAAACTAGCAGTGTAGCCAGACACTTTGAAATTTGTCATAACAGTTTACCTGACTGTATGAGGGTGACAGGCATTGACAAGGGAATTACCAATGGTAGAGGGGGGAATAACGATAAAATCCTCCTGCAAAAAGAATGCAGGTGGATTTATAATCTTTCTACCATTGGTCAAGGTGGTCTAAATGAGAAGCTTGATATGTGAAGCTTTCTCTAGCTTTCGCGTGACCCTTAATTTTTGATCCTTTTCATCTGATCGTTCAATAAGTAGTTTTATTAACCTAACCTCCAGCATATTTGGTTTATAGTAACATGCAGAACGTTAATTGTATATATGTAAATGCTGTATAACAATAACTTTTAATTTTGTCACTTTTCGTATGTGCTTATTATTTTTTCATCTCCTACTATGGGCGTTATTCGAATCTCTCTATAAAAAAGCACGTATGACGTGCAAAAGAACATGCCCTGATGAAGCCCCGTCTCTTCTGATGACGTAGGGGTGAAACACGTGTCAACGTTTTGTTAGCCGTCCCACGTGATGTCCATGCTGTTTGGTGGAGCTTACTGTTGAACCTGGTCGCGCTACAGTGAAAAAGAGCAGGAGACTAACCGGTGTGACAGCGTGCATATGGAGATCACACGAGCACGCTGCTGAGGTAAAGCAGTTACTACCTGGAGGACAACTGATGATCGTTGATTGCTCTAAGCAAAGAAATTGTTGGAGAGAGGTCCCAAAAAAAGGCGATTTGGAGTTCCGACAAGGCTGTGGGTAAACTGAGGCCACTTTGAAAGGGTGCAGTTGACAGAGGGGTTCTATTAAAATAAGCTAGTATCCTCCTGTACCCTTCCTTTTCCCAGCTTGATATATTTGCTTTTGTCTTGCCTGCTACCTTAAGCTGCATTAACTTGACCTCTCGCTACATACATGCTCTAGTTCTTGCTTGAGTAACTTTGCTTACTTTCACCTGCTTTACCTGCTACCAGCTTACAACCGCATACCGCTTGTAATTGCTCTTATGACGACGACCTGCTCTAATACTTGCTGTTGGGCACCTAACTGAGTAGTGCATTATAAATCCTGGGGACTTTGTACCAGCTACATTGGTATCAGTCTGGAGGACTGTGAAACATCTATAGTCTCTTAAAGGATATTACTACTAATACATCTTAATGCTTACCTGACTAGTATTACATGTTGATTGCTTTATTTTGCTGTTTTACTCTATCTTGTCATGCTTTGAACTAATTCTGTACATTACAGTCATTACTTGTATGACAAGTACTGTATTCTGGAATGAAGCTGCTTATTTTATGGTTGTCTCAGTTTTTACTAAAACCTTTATTAGGTCTGATGTACACCAGAAAGCATCCCTTCCACCTGCAGCACTGTGTCTAGCTATTTGCTAATTGCTTCACATGTTAAAAACTTTTCTTAGCTACATCCTGCATGGGTAACACTTGGGCCGGCACACTGGTGAAATTATTCGTTTTGATTGAAGGTTTAACCACTTGTTATTATATTTTGGTTATGGTTTGTACTATTCATGCCACTGCCCAGTGGCGTCACTAGGGGGGGCGGGCCGCACCCGGGTGACACCAAAAAAAAAAGATTTTTTTTTTTTTTTTTACATTTTATTGAAATTCAAAGAAATACAATGTTGAGATGCATAGATTATTTTATTAGAGGCTGGCATTTGTGAACATTAGTGGGACTGGGGAAGTTGTAGACTCACAATTTTTTTGCCCCTTGAGCCAGTGCTGCAATTTCAACAAATAGTTTTCCCGGCTGCTTTTGCTTGTTTGTACTTTGCTCCTCCCTGCCCAATTTCACTATGAATGTTGTGGGTGTGCCGTGGGGCTTGCAAAGTTGCGCTGCTAGCCTAAACCTGCCTGCCTATCTGTGCTCACTGCTCAGTGACATGCGGCCCAGGGCTGTGCACTGACAGACTTGGAACAGAGTCAGAGAGCAAATTTTCATAGTTTGTGCGCCTAAACCTTTTCTTCAGTGATTTATTTTAGAGTGCTCTGTTTATCTTTCATTTGATGTTCTGCTGAGCCAGGGAGCAGCTCCAGGCATGAGCTTCATAATTAATGCAGTGCAGTTTACATATTTTGTATGTGTGTCTGAGTTTTTGTGTGTGTGTTTTTGTGTGTGTGTCTGAGTGTGTTTCCGAGTGTTTGTGTGTGCATCTAAGTATGTTTTTAAGTGTGTCTGAGTGTTTGTATGTGTGTTCTGCTTTCTGGGGGGGGGGGTGACACCATGACTTACCGCACCGGGTGACACCAACCCTAGTGACGCCACTGCCACTGCCTAGGTAGATCTGGACTGGTCCGGACCTGCTGGTCGCACAATAAAACCATTTTTTTTTATAGTAAAATTCTACAAGTGTTTTTGTCTGTTTTTTAAAAGAGTGCTGTATTCCCAGTCTTTTTTGAATGTCACTATCATGTGCCATTTCTTCTTTCTTGGTTATTGTTGCTTATAATAACTGTATGGGTCTGCACCAACAGTATTTATTATAATACGTATAGGAAGATTGCTTTCTAATTTTGAGAAAGAAGTGTATGAGTATTCTCTTCACTTCAACACTTGGTCTCCCTGCTATTTTTTCCATCCACCCACTATATATATATATATATATATATATATATATATATATATTATATATATACATACAGTATCTCACAAAAGTGAGTACACCCCTCACATTTTTGTAAATATTTTATTATATCTTTTCATGTGACAACACTGAAGAAATGACACTTTGCTACAATTTAAAGTAGTGAGTGTACAGCCTGTATAACAGTGTAAATTTGCTGTCTCCTCAAAATAACTCAACACACAGCCATGAATGTCTAAACCATTGGCAACAAAAGTGAGTACACCCGAAGTGGAAATGTCCAAATTGGCCCCAATTAGTCATTTTCCCTCCCAGTGTCATGTGACCCATTAGTGTTACAAGGTCTCGGGTGTGAATGGGGAGCAGGGGTGTTAAATTTGGTGTTATCGCTCTCACACTCTCTCATACTGGTCACTTGAAGTTCAACATGGCACCTCATGGCAAAGAACTCTCTGAGGATCTGAAAAAAAGAATTGTTGCTCTACATAAAGATTGCCTAGTCAGCCTGTCAGTGCTCAGACCATACACTGCACACTGCATCAAATTGGTCTGCATAGCTATCATCCCAGAAGGAAGCCTCTTCTAAAGATAATACACAAAAAAGCCTGCAAACAGTTTGCTGAAGACAAGCAGACTAAGGACATAGATTACTGTGGTCCTGTGGTACGATGAGACCAAGATAAACTTATTTGGTTCAGATGGTGTCAAGTGTGTGTGGTGGCAACCAGGTGAGGAGTACAAAGATGTGTGTCTTGCCTACAGTCAAGCATGGTGGTGGGAGTGGGCCTGCATGAGTGCTGCTGGCACTGGGGAGCTACAGTTCATTGAGGTAACCATGAATGCCAACATGTACTGTGACATACTGAAGCAGAGCATAATCCCCTCCCTTCAGAGACTGGGCCACAGGGCAGTATTCCAACATGATAACAACACCAAACATACCTCCAAGATGACCACTGCCTTGCTAAAGAAGCTGAAGGTAAAGGTGATGGACTGGCCAAGCATGTCTCCTGACCTAAAACCTATTGAGCATCTGTGGGGCATCCTCAAATGGAAGGTGGGGAAGCACAAGGTCTCTAACATCCACCAGCTCTATGATGTCGTCATGGAGTAGTGGAAGAGGACTCCAGTGGCAACCTGTAAAACTCTGGTGAACTCCATGCCCAAGAGGGTTAAGGCAGTGCTGGAAAATATTGGTGGCCACACAAAATATTGACACTTTTGGCCCAATTTAGACATTTCCACTTAGGGGTGTACTCACTTTTGTTGCAAATAGTTTAGACATTAACGGCTGTGTGTTGAGTTATTTTGAGGGGACAGCAACTTTACACTGTTATACAGGCTGTACACTCACTACTTTACATTGTAGCAAAGGGTAATTTCTTCAGTGTTGTCACATGAAAAGATATAATAAAATATTTACAAAAATGTGAGGGGTGTACTCACTTTTGTGAGATACTGTATATATATATATATATATATATATATATATATATATATATATATATAGTGTGTGTGTGTGTATACAGCACATTCAGCTATATGAGTGTGTGTATACAGCACAGTCAGCTATATATATGTGTGTATACAGCACAGTCAACTATACATATATATATATATGTATGTGTGTGTATACAGCACATTCAGATATATATGTGTGTGTATACAGCACAGTCAGCTATATATATGTGTGTATACAGCACACACAAAAATGTTTTTGTTTTATCTGTGTTAAATTTTGGGGGAAAAATGCCCTGCTTGGTTTCTGCACCTAGGCCCTGTGGTTTCTAGTTACAACCTCTGCTCATTGCGCTCAACTTGTAATTACAGAGCACGTTTGCGTGTGCGGGTATTAATGAGTTGAGCACAAGTATTGTGCTTGTGAAAGCACAATTTTGCGCTCCATTTGTAATCTGGCCCTTCTCCCTGTGATGTAATAGTATATCGCTTGGACGTTTTGCTGTAAATGCTTTCTCAAGGATGTTCATCTAGTCCAATCTTTCTTTTTCACTACTTGGTTTAAATTGTTTGCTTCATCTGTATATATGCTCCTGAAACTAATATTCAGTATGTATTTTCTCAAAAAAAAAAAAAAAGGTTTATTTGATTATAAAATATTTATACATCCATTTGTTTTATGTATATATATGACACCAAAACATATTAAAAAGGTACAAGAAAAAACTTTAAAATTAATTGTAGCAATTATGTTATATTCAACACATATAGAAAATCTCTTAGAAATAATATTATCTCTTTAATTGCACCATATGGGATTTGAACTCAAGACTCTTCGGTGCTAATCTGTATCTTTCACTATGAGCCATCCCAGGTGTAATAATTTGCAAACATCAAAATCGTTACTTAGCAAATAAAAATGAAAAAGTGTTTATTTTCCTTATTCCCTGTCTTTATTGTCAAAAAATGCCACACTGTGAATCTTGTAGTAAACATAAACTGAATTTAAAAGATGAACGAGCAGCTATAAAATAATTAAACGAAAATAAATAAATTACCATAAAGCCGGCCGATAAGGTAGGTGTCGTGGTAATTAAGGACACCACCCATTATGTAGAAGAATGCTTGAGACAATTAAAAAACACCGGAACATATAAAAAGTTAGAGGCCCAACACATATTTACAAGAAAAAGCTAATGGATTATACTGAGAGATCATAACTGTGGATTATTAAAGATGTAAAATTTAGAGATAAAAAATCCTGCCATGTAAACAAGCTTGTTTATGAATGTTATAAAATTGCTAGACAAAGCTGAATAATTACCATATATAACATATATTTATAATCATATGGCCAGTCAAAGATGTGTATATACAGTACATAAAATCAATTATTGTTTAACTTTTGAATAATCACAGCATAAAAATGAGTTACACATTTGCAAACAAATTTTATTAATATTTTGTTAAAAATGTATCTATTATGTTTCTATGTAAAAATGACACTGTTACTATTTTACCCCAGCTAAAACCAACAGCTTCAATAAGGAAAGAGTTTCCCTCAAGTTAACAAATCACAGATTCATGATTGTTAATGGACCCGGAAAAAGCCACAGAGCCTTAGGGGTAAAACACGCGTAGCTGGGGTTTTGAGAAACAGACAAGCAGGTTAAAGTTATTTGGAGGCTGAAGCAGAGGTGTCAGGAGGTCTGAATACCTAGTTTGCATTAAAGTTGTTACAATCCAACACATACCACTGGAGGAGGTACCAATTGGGAAGAGTAACACACAAGGTGAATAAACCAAGCTACCCCAAAACGATTGGTGTACCTAGAAGGTGTGGCACCTGACAGTGGGATCCCCACAGCTCTGAACGCTGACAGCTATGGTGGTGAAATCCAATGTAGCAGCGGAGAAGGATTGCTTCCATTGGGGTTTGAGTGAGTACCTAACTTGAAACTGTGGAATTGTTGCACAAGTATCACACACAGCCTTGATTGCCCGGAGATCCCTGGTGTTTCTGCGATAGCAAAGGGCCTATGCGGAATTCATATAGTTTGCTCCCTGACAACCTCCACAGCCAAACCTCTTACTACTACTTCATATTTTCTGCCTCACCGGACACAAACTTTTTCTACTACAGTGCTTCTGTTTTGGGAACTGTTTTCACAGACTGTTGTCTCCTGTGCAGTAACAGGATTTGGAGACTTTATTTTTGTTAATTATTTTCTGAGAGCTCTTTTTTCCCATTTGTGCACTATGGTTTAATGTGGGGTTAGAATAATTTTAGTATAGCCGCTTCCTTGACTGTTATCCAATAAATGCAATTTCTCTTGTTAAGTGTATCCAGTCCACGGATCATCCATTACTTGTGGGATATTCTCCTTCCCAACAGGAAGTTGCAAGAGGATCACCCACAGCAGAGCTGCTATATAGCTCCTCCCCTCACTGCCATATCCAGTCATTCTCTTGCAACTCTCAACAAAGATGGACGTAGTAAGAGGAGAGTGGTGTATTATAGTTAGTTTTTTAACTTCAATCAAAAGTTTATTTTTAAATGGTACCGGAGTGTACTGTTTCATCTCAGGCAGCATTAGAAGAAGAATCTGCCTGTGATTTCTATGATCTTAGCAGAAGTAACTAAGATCCACTGCCGTTCTCACATATTCTGAGGAGTGAGGTAACTTCAGAGGGGGAATGGCGTGCAGGTTTTCCTGCAATAAGGTATGTGCAGTTAACATATTTCTAGGGATGGAATTTGCTAGAAAAATGCTGCTGATACCGGATTAATGTAAGTTAAGCCTTAAATGCAGTGATAGCGACTGGTATCAGGCTTATTAACAGAGATACATACTCTTATAAAAGTGTAATATAAAACATTTGCTGGCATGTTAATCGTTTTTATATATGTTTGGTGACAAAACTTATTGGGGCCTAGTTTTTTTCCACATGGCTGGCTTGATTTTTGCCTAGTAACAGGCTTTCCACTGTTGCAATATGAGTGGGAAGGGCCTATTTTAGTGCTTTTCTGTGCAGCTAAAAATACTAACAGAGACATTCAGCTTCCCTCTGCATGATACAGGACATCTCTGAAGGGCTCAAAAGGCTTCAAAGTCGTGTTTGAGGAGGGTAACAATCACAGTAGACTGTGGCAGTTGTTGTGACTGTGTTTAAAAAACGTTTTTGTCATTTATTATTCTGTTTTTGTTATTAAGGGGTTAATTATCCATTTGCAAGTGGGTCCAATGCTCTGCTGACTTGTTACATACACTGTAAAAAATTTGTTAGTGTAACTGCCTTTTTTCACTGTTATTTCAAATTTTGTCAAAATTTGTTTCTCTTAAAGGCACAGTAACGTTTTTTTATATTGCTTGTTAACTTGCTTTAAAGTGTTTTCCAAGCTTGCTAGTCTCATTGCTAGTCTGTACAAACATGTCTGAAACAGAGGATACTTGTTCATTATGTTTAAAAGCCATGGTGGAGCCCCATAGGAGAATGTGTACTAAATGTATTGATTTCACCTTAAACAGTAAAGATCAATCTTTATCTATAAAAGAATTGTCACCAGAGGGTCTGTCGAGGGGGAAGTTATGCCGACTAACTCTCCCCATGTGTCGGACCCTTCGCCTCCCGCTCAAGGGACGCACGCTAATATGGCGCCAAGTACATCAGGGACGCCCATAGCGATTACTTTGCAGGACATGGCTGCAATCATGAATAATACCCTGTCAGAGGTATTATCCAGATTGCCTGAATTGAGAGGCAAGCGCGATAGCTCTGGGGTTAGACGAGATACAGAGCGCGTAGATGCTGTAAGAGCCATGTCTGATACTGCGTCACAATATGCAGAACCTGAAGACGGAGAGCTTCAGTCTGTGGGTGACGTCTCTGAATCGGGGAGACCTGATTCAGAGATTTCTAATTTTAAATTTAAGCTTGAGAACCTCCGTGTATTGCTTGGGGAGGTATTAGCTGCTCTGAATGACTGTGACACAATTGCAGTGCCAGAGAAATTGTGTAGTCTGGATAAATACTATGCAGTGCCGGTGAGTACTGATGTTTTTCCAATACCTAAAAGGCTTACAGAAATTATTAGTAAGGAGTGGGATAGGCCCGGTGTGACCTTTTCCCCACCTCCTATATTTAGAAAAATGTTTCCAATAGATGCCACTACACGGGACTTATGGCAGACTGTCCCTAAGGTGGAGGGAGCAGTTTCTACTTTAGCAAAGCGTACCACTATCCCGGTTGAGGAAAGTTGTGCTTTTTCAGATCCAATGGATAAAAAATTAGAGGGTTACCTTAAGAAAATGTTTATTCAACAAGGTTTTATTTTACAGCCCCTTGCATGCATTGCGCCTGTCACTGCTGCGGCGGCATTCTGGTTTGAGGCCCTGGAAGAGGCCATCCATACAGCTCCATTGACTGAAATTGTTGACAAGCTTAGAACTCTTAAGCTAGCTAACTCATTTGTTTCTGATGCCATTGTTCATTTGACTAAACTAACGGCTAAGAATTCCGGATTCGCCATCCAGGCGCGTAGGGTGCTATGGCTCAAATCCTGGTCAGCTGATGTGACTTCAAAGTCTAAATTACTCAACATTCCTTTCAAGGGACAGATCTTATTTGGGCCTGGTTTGAAAGAAATTATTGCTGACATTACTGGAGGTAAGGGTCATACCCTTCCTCAGGACAGGGCCAAATCAAAGGCCAAACAGTCTAATTTTCGTGCCTTTCGAAATTTCAAGGCAGGTGCAGCATCAACTTCCTCTGCTTCAAAACAAGAGGGAACTTTTGCTCAATCCAAGCAGGCCTGGAAACCTAACCAGTCCTGGAACAAGGGCAAGCAGGCCAGAAAGCCTGCTGCTGCCTCTAAGACAGCATGAAGGAGCGGCCCCCTATCTGACAACGGATCTAGTAGGGGGCAGACTCTCTCTCTTCGCCCAGGCGTGGGCAAGAGATGTTCAGGATCCCTGGGTGTTGGAGATCATATCTCAGGGATATCTTCTGGACTTCAAAGCTTCTCCTCCACAAGGGAGATTTCACCTTTCAAGATTATCTGCAAACCAGATAAAGAAAGAGGCATTCCTAAGCTGCGTACAAGATCTCCTTGTAATGGGAGTGATCCATCCAGTTCCGCGGACGGAACAAGGACAGGGGTTTTATTCAAATCTGTTTGTGGTTCCCAAAAAAGTGGGAACCTTCAGACCAATTTTGGATTTAAAGATCCTAAACAAATTCCTCAGAGTTCCGTCATTCAAGATGGAAACTATTCGAACCATTTTACCCATGATCCAAGAGGGTCAGTACATGACCACAGTGGACTTAAAGGATGCCTACCTTCACATTCCGATTCACAAGAATCATCATCAGTTCCTGAGGTTTGCCTTTCTAGACAGGCATTACCAATTTGTAGCTCTTCCATTCGGGTTGGCTACAGCCCCAAGATTTTTACAAAGGTTCTGGGCTCACTTCTGGCGGTCCTAAGACTGCGAGGCATAGCAGTGGCTCCTTACCTGGACGATATCCTGATACAGGCGTCAAGCTTTCAAATTGCCAAATCTCATACAGAGATAGTTCTGGCATTCCTGAGGTCGCATGGGTGGAAAGTGAACGAAGAAAAGAGTTCTCTATCTCCTCTCACGAGGGTTTCCTTCCTAGGGACTCTAATAGATTCTGTAGAAATGAAAATTTACCTGACGGAGTCCAGGTTATCAAAACATCTAAATGCTTGCCGTGTTCTTCACTCCATTCCGCGCCCCACGGTGGCTCAGTGCATGGAAGTAATCGGCTTAATGGTAGCGGCGATGGACATAGTGCCATTCGCGCGCCTGCATCTCAGACCGCTGCAATTATGCATGCTCAGTCAGTGGAATGGGGATTACACAGATTTGTCCCCTCTACTAAATCTGGATCAGGAAACCAGAGATTCTCTTCTCTGGTGGTTATCTCGGGCCCATCTGTCCAAGGGTATGACCTTTCGCAGACCAGATTGGACAATTGTAACAACAGATGCCAGCCTTCTAGGTTGGGGTGCAGTCTGGAACTCCCTGAAGGCTCAGGGTTCATGGACTCAGGAGGAGAAACTCCTCCCAATAAATATTCTGGAGTTAAGAGCAATATTCAATGCTCTTCTGGCTTGGCCTCAGCTAGCAACACTGAGGTTCATCAGATTTCAGTCGGACAACATCACGACTGTGGCTTACATCAACCATCAAGGGGGAACCAGGAGTTCCCTAGCGATGTCAGAAGTCTCCAAGATAATTCGCTGGGCAGAGACTCACTCTTGCCACCTGTCAGCGATCCATATCCCAGGTGTAGAGAACTGGGAGGCGGATTTTCTAAGTCGTCAGACTTTTCATCCGGGGGAATGGGAACTCCATCCGGAGGTGTTTGCTCAATTTGGTTCTCCGTTGGGGCAAACCAGAATTGGATCTCATGGCGTCTCGCCAGAACGCCAAGCTTCCTTGTTACAGATCCAGGTCCAGGGACCCAGAAGCGGCACTGATAGATGCTCTAGCAGCGCCTTGGTTCTTCAACCTGGCTTATGTGTTTCCACCGTTTCCTCTGCTCCCTCGTCTGATTGCCAAAATCAAACAGGAAAGAGCATCTGTGATATTGATAGCGCCTGCGTGGCCACGCAGGACCTGGTATGCAGACCTAGTGGACATGTCATCCTTTCCACCATGGACTCTGCCTCTGAGACAAGACCTTCTAATACAAGGTCCTTTCAATCATCCGAATCTACTTTCTCTGAGACTGACTGCATGGAGATTGAACGCTTGATCCTATCAAAGCGTGGCTTCTCCGAGTCAGTAATTGATACCTTAATACAGGCACGAAAGCCTGTCACCAGGAAAATTTACCACAAGATATGGCGTAAATATCTTCATTGGTGTGAATCCAAGAATTACTCATGGAGTAGGGTTAGGATTCCTAGGATATTGTCCTTCCTCCAAGAGGGTTTGGACAAAGGATTATCAGCTAGTTCTTTAAAGGGACAGATTTCTGCTCTGTCTATTCTTTTACACAAGCATCTGGCGGAAGTTCCAGACGTTCAGGCATTTTGTCAGGCTTTAGTTAGAATTAAGCCTGTGTTTAAACCTGTTGCTCTCCATGGAGCTTAAACTTGGTTCTTAAAGTTCTTCAAGGGGTTCTGTTTGAACCCCTTCATTCTATTGATATCAAACTTCTTTCATGGAAAGTTATTTTTCTGATGGCTATTTCCTCGGCTCGAAGAGTCTCGGAGTTATCTGCCTTACATTGTGATTCTCCTTATCTGATCTTTCATTCAGATAAAGTTGTTCTGCGTACAAAACCTGGGTTTTTACCTAAGGTGGTTTCTAACAAGAATATCAATCAAGAGATTGTTGTTCCATCATTATGTCCTAATCCTTCTTCAAAGAAGGAACGTCTTTTGCATAATCTAGACGTAGTCCGTGCCTTGAAGTTTTACTTACAGGCTACTAAAGATTTTCGCCAAACATCTAACCTGTTTGTTGTTTACTCTGGACAGAGGAGAGGTCAGAAGGCCTTGGCAACCTCTCTTTCTTTTTGGCTTCGGAGTATAATCCGTTTAGCCTATGAGACTGCTGGACAGCAGCCTCCTGAAAGGATTACAGCTCATTCTACTAGAGCTGTGGCTTCCACCTGGGCCTTTAAAAATGAGGCCTCTGTTGAACAGATTTGCAAGGCTGCAACTTGGTCTTCCCTTCATACTTTTTCCAAATTTTACAAATTTGATACTTTTGCTTCTTCGGAGGCTGTTTTTGGGAGAAAGGTTCTTCAGGCAGTGGTTCCTTCCGTTTAAGTTCCTGCCTTGTCCCTCCCATCATCCGTGTACTTTAGCTTTGGTATTGGTATCCCACAAGTAATGGATGATCCGTGGACTGGATACACTTAACAAGAGAAAACATAATTTATGCTTACCTGATAATTTTATTTCTCTTGTAGTGTATCCAGTCCACGGCCCGCCCTGTCCTTTTCAGGCAGGTCTAAATTTTAATTAAACTACAGTCACCACTGCACCCTATGGTTTCTCCTTTCTCGTCTTGTTTCGGTCGAATGACTGGATATGGCAGTGAGGGGAGGAGCTATATAGCAGCTCTGCTGTGGGTGATCCTCTTGCAACTTCCTGTTGGAAAGGAGAATATCCCACAAGTAATGGATGATCCGTGGACTGGATACACTACAAGAGAAATAAATTTATCAGGTAAGCATAAATTATGTTTTTGTTTCACATTTTTTCTTAATTAGCTATGATTGATATTATTGGTATCTAATGCTGTGTCATTTGCTTTTTCTCTAGGAGGCAAAATCCACATATTACCAATAGGGATTAGTGAGTGCTGGATATGATAGTCTCTTTTTTCTATATGCTATCATTTAACTTTCCCCTTGCACCAATTGCCTGTAAGTAAATTCAAAACACAGGTAATTGAACTAGCCCTCTGATGGGGAATACTGGTGTTTGCTGACAACCCCCTCTTTATATATATATATATATATATATATATAATATTATATAATATATATATATTGGGCTAGATTACAAGTAAAGCGCTAAAGTATTGCATTTCCGGAAGTGCAATAATAAACCATCCATTACAAGTGGCTGGTTTTTGTTACTGTGACCTTACGGTAGCGATTAGCAACCCAAAAATTAACCAGTGATCCGATCTCTGGTTAATTTTCTAAAAGTGCACTCAAAATAGAGGGCATTGTTGTTGCTTATTTAAAAAATGTAGCATTTTATTTTTTTTAATTAAAAAAAAACTGCACTAAGCACTTTTGAGACTTTAAAGTTGGTGGGAGTGGGGTGTTACATTGCGGTCTATGGGAACTGTAAATGTAAATATATATGTATATGATTATATACATAATAATAGTAGGAGTAGGTGCACTCTCACAAACTATGTTCAAATGCCAGGGTGCTGAATTTAAGTATAAGTAAATAGAAGACAGCACTCACTGGGCTTAACAAAAGGTGCAACAAGTGCCTTTTATTCAGTGACGTTTCAGGGAATACGCCCCTTTATCAGACCAACATGCATACAGTGGAAAGCAAACATTTATACTCTATTAGACCCTCCCCCCTGTGAAAAAAATGTCCAAATGGTTGCAATACACACACCCTAATCTACCCCTAATAAAAAAAAATTATGTTAAACCTGTGAAATTATATGATTAGTGCTGGGATGCGTTTGGATACAAGGTATAGACACATTAACATGGAATATATATAGCAGGAACTGTTGCACTGAATCACACAGTACATACCATGTCAAAAATAAAAGAAACACTAATAATAGCGTTGTGTTGCATATCCAGAGCTGGTGTCCACCAGCATGTATGTGGCAGTGGTGTGTAGCCTCCTCAATGTACGCATCATTTGCAATCCATGTCGGCGAAGCAGCCTTAAACCCAGTGTCATGCACAAATAGTGTGCACAAACCGTTGTAGAATTCTGATTGGGTAGGAGGGACACACCTCCTGTCAGCTTACGCTGTATGTTTGTGTTTATCCAAATGATGGAGGGCAGAGTGTAATAATCTATTTAAGCATAACAAGGCCAAACTGACCCCCTGTGGGAACTGCACTCATCTTAGAAAACAGGTAGCTGAAGAAAATATAGCAGGTGTGGGGGGGTGTATAGAGGACTATCAATACCTACCCATTAATAACCTAAGCACGACTAGTCCTAGAAATATAAGTAAATTTAACTTCATTTGTAACTCTGACTAAGAATGTCTATGGCCCAGAGTATTATTCAACGGACTCAGCGCAATGGAACACAAATGGATAAGTCACAATAATGCATCAAATATGTACAATATACAGAATCGGAAGTAGGAACACATAAATACATGTTATATAATTGTAAAAACGAAATGAACCGGGTATAAATAAATACTACTGCTCAGTTAACATGACTAGCAAAACAGCCTACAAGGTGTGCTATTTAGAACCATGGGGTAAGACTATGATTTAAGACTGCAAGAAACTTATTCTTTTTGTAGACGAATACAGCAAGAATGTAAGGAAAAAACAGAAGAGCGCAGACACGATTCAAGTGTAGATTTCCAACTTTAATTATCGCCACACGCTATGTATATACTCACAAGAAGTACGATTCATAAAAGCACATATAAAAGATTATTCCCCTTCGTGATCAATGGTTCATGCGGGTTAGCAGTGAGAGTCCGTATATAAAAATACAAAATATACTAACCCTTTCATAAGGAGATACACAAGACGACCCTCAGCACTTCCGTGTAAGGTTTCCTACCAGTGATATGCGTGTACCACGTGATACCGGAACTCCTACGGCGGCTTCCCAGGGTCAAAATAACAAAGTAGCTACTGTCTGTTCTACGCGTTTCGTCCCTAGTCGGAGGGACATTGTCAAGAACTGTCTCTATTTCCGTTTAAGCCTCTTTTATAGCGGTTTGTATAGGTATTTAGACCAATTATAAGTGCCACAACGGAAATAGGATGTTAACATAAATATTAATATAAAACAATATGACACAATGTTAAAATTGATAAAACAACTAATTGTTAAAACATATTTGATCATTATATTCTATCCTGACCACCTTATAATAAGAAAGAGTCATAAATATAAATTAATTTCTTGTTCCTATTTGCCATATATACTAGCAGATTGTTTACTTATTGTCTCATAATGCAATAAATAAACATTACATCTGATTTCATTAAAATTACCTATTCATATAAATAAACACATAAAATCATATAAATGTAAAATTTGCCTATATCAAAAGTGCATATGTGCGTACATTTGTTAATACTATAAAATTATAAAAAATTAATTCAATTAATTTGATGGATGATTAAAAGTATCTTATATGTGATGTTGCACAACTGATTTCTCAAAATCTTAGTATTAATACTATTATGATAATATGCACAATGCGATATATGCAAATTATACTATATTAACTACAGATATGCTAAAATGTCCAATTCAATATTAAGTCCCTTAGGTTCTAGACAATCCAAAGTTTTTATCCAAAACGTTTCTCTTTGTCGCAGTCTTAGTAACCTATTTGTGTCCCATTTATCTGGGGGCACCCATTCTATGATATTAACAGTTAGATCATTGGGATTTTGGTTATGATAAATATTAAAATGATGGGATACACTATGGTTGTCAAATCCATTAGTGATGTTATTAACGTGCTCCCTTATTCTGTACTTGATTTTACGTTTCGTTCTACCCACATAGATCATTCCACATTTACAGGATAACTGGTATACTACATATGTGGTGTGGCAGGAACATCTACTCTTACAGTCATACTTTTTGTTACCATTATAGTTACAAAATTGCATGTTATTGGGAGAGATGAGGGGGCACATTATACATTCCTTTTGTTTACATGGAAAAAGGCCAGATTTAGCTCCACACCAACTAGTTAAATTTCCTTCTTTTAGTGGCTGACGGAGTTTTGTTGGTGCTATATAATTTTTAATGTCCTTGTTTTTTCTAAAGACTATATCAGGTTTGTCTGCCAGTATTTTATCAAGGATAGGATCTAATTTCAAAACCTTCCAATGTTTGTTTAGAATCTTCTTTATTTTGTAGTGTTGACTATTGTATTTAGTTACAAATTTTGGACCCCTTGTATATCTGTCTACAGTTTTATTATTATAATTTAATTTTGTCTTGGTTTTGATAAGATCCATTCTATCTATATTTTCCACTCTGGCCCTAGTTTCTCGTAATAAGTCTGGATTATATCCCTTGTGTAAAAATGTATTGGTTAAAATCTCAGATTCTTTATTATAATCATTTTTGTCAGTACAATTTCTTTTTATCCTTTGATACTGACCCAAGGGGATATTGTTTTTCCATTTTTTTTAGATGGCCACTTCTTGCATTTAATAGACTATTCCTATCTGTGGTTTTATGGTAATTCTTAACCGCAACTTGATTAGTAGTTGGATCAGAGTAGAGGATAAGGTCTAAAAATGAAATGGATGAGGAAGAGATTTCATGGGTGAATTTTAAATTATATTTGTTAGAATTAAGGTAATTCATAAATAAATTAATATTTTCAGAAGGCCCTTCCCATATTAAAATAATATCATCGATAAAACGATAGTATTTAATGATATTTCCTTCGAAGGGATTATTATTCCATATGGTGTTGGACTCAAAATGGGACATATACAAATTTGCATATGATGGGGCAAAGGTTGTCCCCATCGCAGTCCCCTGAATTTGTTTGTAATAAATCCCTTCGAAAAGAAAATAATTGTGAGTTAATATAAATAAAATAGAGTCCACAATAAAAGATATTTGGTCTTTAGGTAATTTGATAGTGTCCAATGTTTCTTTAATTACTGATGTCCCCAATAAGTGTGGTATACTAGTGTATAATGCGGAGACATCACATGTAACCCATGTATATTCGTGTTTCCACATTAGGCCTTCAAATTTATTAATAACATCGATAGTATCTCTGAGATAGGCTCTTGTGTCGGTGACTACAGGTTGTAAATAGTGGTCAATATATTTCGATAAATTATCACACAAAGAGCCTATCCCAGAGACAATAGGTCTCCCCGGTGGGTTATGTGCATCTTTGTGCACCTTGGGCAAGTGATAAAGCAGGCTATCTTCGGTGCTATTTCATTTAAATAATTAAATTCTTCTGTATTCAGTATATTTAATGCTTTTGCCTCTATTAGATGGTGCTGCGGTTCTTTTTTATATTTTTCAGTTGGATTAAATGTAAGGGGGAGGTAAATTGTTTTATCTTGTAAGAGACGGTGTGCTTCTCTCAGATAATCTTTCCTATTCTGCACAACAATGCCTCCTCCCTTATCTGCTGCCCTAAAAATTATATCAGTACACTTACTTAGATATAATTTTTAGGGCAGCAGATAAGGGAGGAGGCATTGTTGTGCAGAATAGGAAAGATTATCTGAGAGAAGCACATCGTCTCTTACAAGATAAAACAACTTACCTCCCCCTTACATTTAATCCAACTGAAAAATATAAAAAAGAACTGCAGCACCATCTAATAGAGGCAAAAGCATTAAATATACTGAATACAGAAGAATTGAATTATTTAAATGAAATAGCACCGAAGATAGCCTGCTTTTATCACTTGCCCAAGGTGCACAAAGATGCACATAACCCACCGGGGAGACCTATTGTCTCTGGGATAGGCTCTTTGTGTGATAATTTATCGAAATATATTGACCACTATTTACAACCTGTAGTCACCGACACAAGAGCCTATCTCAGAGATACTATCGATGTTATTAATAAATTTGAAGGCCTAATGTGGAAACACGAATATACATGGGTTACATGTGATGTCTCCGCATTATACACTAGTATACCACACTTATTGGGGACATCAGTAATTAAAGAAACATTGGACACTATCAAATTACCTAAAAATATAGATAGAATGGATCTTATCAAAACCAAGACAAAATTAAATTATAATAATAAAACTGTAGACAGATATACAAGGGGTCCAAAATTTGTAACTAAATACAATAGTCAACACTACAAAATAAAGAAGATTCTAAACAAACATTGGAAGGTTTTGAAATTAGATCCTATCCTTGATAAAATACTGGCAGACAAACCTGATATAGTCTTTAGAAAAAACAAGGACATTAAAAATTATATAGCACCAACAAAACTCCGTCAGCCACTAAAAGAAGGAAATTTAACTAGTTGGTGTGGAGCTAAATCTGGCCTTTTTCCATGTAAACAAAAGGATTGTATAATGTGCCCCCTCATCTCTCCCAATAACATGCAATTTTGTAACTATAATGGTAACAAAAAGTACGACTGTAAGAGTAGATGTTCCTGCCACACCACATATGTAGTATACCAGTTATCCTGTAAATGTGGAATGATCTATGTGGGGAGAACGAAACGTAAAATCAAGTACAGAATAAGGGAGCACGTTAATAACATCACTAATGGATTTGACAACCATAGTGTATCCCATCATTTTAATATTTATCATAACCAAAATCCCAATGATCTAACTGTTAATATCATAGAATGGGTGCCCCCAGATAAATGGGACACAAATAGGTTACTAAGACTGCGACAAAGAGAAACGTTTTGGATAAAAACTTTGGATTGTCTAGAACCTAAGGGACTTAATATTGAATTGGACATTTTAGCATATCTGTAGTTAATATAGTATAATTTGCATATATCGCATTGTGCATATTATCATAATAGTATTAATACTAAGATTTTGAGAAATCAGTTGTGCAATATCACATATAAGATACTTTTAATCATCCATCAAATTAATTGAATTAATTTTTATAATTTTATAGTATTAACAAATGTACGCACATATGCACTTTTGATATAGGCAAATTTTACATTTATATGATTTTATGTGTTTATTTATATGAATAGGTAATTTTAATGAAATCAGATGTAATGTTTATTTATTGCATTATGAGACAATAAGTAAACAATCTGCTAGTATATATGGCAAATAGGAACAAGAAATTAATTTATATTTATGACTCTTTTTTATTATAAGGTGGTCAGGATAGAATATAATGATCAAATATGTTTTAACAATTAGTTGTTTTATCAATTTTAACATTGTGTCATATTGTTTTATATTAATATTTATGTTAACATCCTATTTCCGTTGTGGCACTTATAATTGGTCTAAATACCTATACAAACCGCTATAAAAGAGGCTTAAACGGAAATAGAGACAGTTCTTGACAAAGTCCCTCCGACTAGGGACGAAACGCGTAGAACAGACAGTAGCTACTTTGTTATTTTGACCCTGGGAAGCCGCCGTAGGAGTTCCGGTATCACGTGGTACACGCATATCACTGGTAGGAAACCTTACATGGAAGTGCTGAGGGTCGTCTTGTGTATCTCCTTATGAAAGGGTTAGTATATTTTGTATATTTATATACAGACTCTCACTGCTAACCCGCATGAACCATTGATCACGAAGGGGAATAATCTTTTATATGTGCTTTTATGAATCGTACTTCTTGTGAATATATACATAGCGTGTGGCTATAATTAAAGTTGAAAATCTACACTTGAATCGTGTCTGCGCTCTTCTGTTTTTTCCTTACATTTAGACAACTTCCTACGGGATACAGATTATCAACCGTTTGGAGGAGCGGCAGCACTTTTCTGGATTCACGGATACCATTTACAAATATATAAGGACTGATATGGACTCATAAAACACAAGTATTTTATTTATATTTATTGATATTCATTGTTATTTTATGGAAGTTTTATATACATGCGTGTGATGTTTTATGCAATTAGTGCAAATAGATTTTAACGTATATAGTAATTTTCATGACACCCATATATACTTGTTTGCGCTTCTCTGTTTTTAGCCCCCCCGTGTAGAGGGTTAAAAAACAAGTGTGTATTTTCTTTGAATACAGCAAGAACCATCCTACTAGTCCCTGGAATGACCTCAGATGTTTGGCAAATGTATTATGGGGTGAATAGTGTCCAATTTGTAGATCCACTGTGCCTCTCTTTGGAGCTTTTTCCATGTCTGCCCCTCTTTTCAGTGGGGGGATATGGTCAATGAGCATGAAGCGTAGATCCTTTACCGTATGTCCATGCTCTAGGAAGTGTCTGGCTACCGGTTGGTCACTCTTGCCCTTGTCCAATGCCGTACGTATGGCACTTCTATGGTTTAGTAGAAAAAAGGTGACAGACGATCAGTCCATTCTTAAAATCAACTTTATTATGAATCCTTAAAGCAAAGAAGGCATAGAGGATCAATGGGGTGCTGAGTGTCAGACATGCTTACGTGTTTCGGCCATATATTTCTTGATATTATCTGACATTTTTTTTCCAATGTAGAAAAGGCCACAAATGCAGCTTAACATGTAGATGACATATTTAGTGGTGTATGTTAGAAAATGTCTAATTGTGAATCGTTGGTTAGTATGAGGGTGTCTGAAACTCGTCCCCTGTAACATAGAGTGACAGGTCGTACAACTAGGGCATCTGTATGAGCCAAATTTTGTAGATTTAATCCCTGAGTCTGTACTGTAGCTAGTTACTGGGTCTGTCTTCATTAGTTTATCCCTGAGATTTCTTTCACGTTTGTACCCAACTCTGGGTGGCCCATACTCTTGAAATGGTAAATAGTCATCCGATCTCATGATACTCCACTGCTCCTTCAAAGTCATATAACGGTGCTGGACTGGGGTGTGAAAGTGGTAGTTAAGTTAATTTGTTGTTGGTTACAGCTTGGTCCTGCTTGCGTCTTATTGAGGTGAGTGGACCGAGCGCTAGAAGAAGGGGCCTTAAGCTTACTAACAGACTAGCATCCTAGTAGGCTAATAGAAAAGGAACATGAGAAAGGGTGATAGTAAGCGCTAAAAAAAGCTTAAAAGGCTAAATTAAATGGGTACAATTTAATACAATAAAAAGGTTTGCCTCACACATAGAAATTGAAATAGAATTAAAACAAATTGCATGGATCCATGTCTGACAGATAATAAAAACACATGAATACAGTCTAACATATATAAAATATACCAAAAAGTAAAAAATTTGAGATATCTCTAATGATGAAGTAGCGCACGATGAGTGGACTAGAGTGATAAGTAGGGGGCTCTACGTGTGAAAAAAGTGTGTATAAAACCATAGTGTGTCAAAACAACAAGTCAAACTGAACTCCCAATTGTATATAAGTACAAATGTAAACCATAAAAATACCAAAAAAGTTAAACAAAAAACAAAGAAACCTTAATAAGGTAAATTGGAAAAACTCCAGTGTATTTCCAATAACGCTGAAATGTCAATATAGTCACAATAATGATAATCCCATGTAAGTCTGTTGAAGGGTCCTCCAGGTGTCGTGAAGATGTGCTGATAAGGATAAAAAGTGTTTTAAAAAATTCCAAACTTCAAACTCCAAATCCAAAACACAGTGTAAAACAAGGGCAGTGTGTAGAACGTCTGAAAATAGTAAATGAACTTATTCAAAATGTCAAATCCAAAAAATATAAAATATCAAATCCAAAAAATACAAATCATCAGATGTGTGTGAAAAAACTGTGAAAAATAAAAATATATAATATAAAAAGAAACCTAGAAAAAATAATAAGTGACAGAGTCACATATGCAAGAGTGAAGACTGGATGTCTGAAGTCAAATACTCATAATAAAATCCTCAAAACGTGAAAAGCCTAAAGGGAAAAAAAGAGAAAAACAAATAGTGCAACACTGTATACAATAAACAATATTGATAATTAAAAACAAGCTCACCAGTATGCCAACGCGTTTTGGCCTAGATTAGGCCTTTCTCAAGACTATACTGTATAATTGAGTCTGGGAGCTTTTGTAGGGTAAGTGTAAAGATGATTGGTGATGTTTTGGCACCAAAGGTGGAAGGCCCTCCCTTCCTGTTTGGCCCAGTGCATCTCTGGGAAATTCCCTAGTAAGATTTTCTGTCTTATGTTACTTGTTATCTACACCAGCCTGAATAAAGTTATGTGTATGGAGATCAAACTTTAATTCTAAGCCTGAATTGTTTGCTTAAATTTCACTACTTCTAAAATCGTGAATCTTTGCCGCTTATCGTTATGTTTGCGGTAAATTAGTGTAGTTCCATACTGAAGCTCATATTATGGCTCCGTTGTAAATCTAAGTAACACGATCCACTTGGGATCTTCATAACATATTGCTCCTCATGGACTGGGAATATTGCGATCCCTTACTACTGATAATATGGTGAAGGAATATCCTTTAATTTCTGTCTCAATCTTTGTTATTAAAACAAGTTTCGGCTATAGACCGGATTTGACCGGATTTGACCGGATGTGGTAATGCCGACTTACGCTTTGACTTCTGGGACATGTAGTCCACTACTGAACCCGTCTGAGTGTGACTAAAGCGGGTTGTGGTTAAATCCCGGATCTAACCGGATGTGACAATGGCGGTTGCCATATTGTCCTCTGGGATATGTAGTCAGCTAACGTACCAGCCTAAATGTTATACCAATTACATTAAGTGTGTGTATTTTAATCGTTAGGAAAGATTGCTTGTTATTTGGATCATGTCCTTCAAATCCCTATCTTATTCCTTTACGCTATCTCCTCAGTCATATCCGTCACTCCTTGTCTAAAAAGTGTCCATAACTAGAATTGTCATTGCCTTGCTGTTTGTCTGTTTCTTATTTTGATATTTTCGTAAAGAACTTCCAAAACTACTTTTGTGTTTTAAAATATGTTGGTACTAACGTCTGGAGTGGTAAAATATTCTTCCATCTTTATAATTTGTAGTTGTAACCACTAACTTTATAGACAGTGTGTGTCAAAAACTGATAAAAATTCTGAGTTATAAAACCATTATCATCCCATAGTGTCTGAATGTTCACTATCTATCTCAAATGCCTAATTATCAGTTTAGGGAAAAGGTTTGTTAAGGACAGTGTCATAGTCCATACCTTAGAAAGGGGGGGGGGGGTTGCGAGAGAGTATAAAGGAGAACTGCAAGTAAATCTTTATGTAAATATACTCCTTAGAATGATTGATCTTTCGCCGTGGGCTGATACAGGGTAAATAATATTATGATCTTTTAGTTACAATGTTTCACTTCATGTACCAATTATATGTTGGTAAGCTGTATAGTATGAATGGAAGGCTTCATCTATCTCCAGAAATGTGAAAGTATGAAATGCCTTTAATGCTCTTACGCATAAATGGATATTATAGTACTCTATGACTTACTATGCTGAATGTGTTGTCCCATTTATAGCTCATTTCCAGATCTTATATATGGATCTGTTGTCGGATGTTAAATCCTAAATGACGCTTGTACTGTTGTGTCTCTAAGCTGAGAAGATCCTATATTCAGTGCTATGGTCTTTACTTAAGTGTTATCATGCTCTTGGTAGACGCCTAGCTCCTACAGTATAAAATGATTGTGTTTAACAAATTCAAGTGTGTATTTAGCTTATTCGTAATGTTCAATTTAATCTTTTGTTCTATGCTTATCAGTCCGGTGATAGGTGGGTTTTTTCGATGGTTTACCCCACTTTGGGGGCTACTTATCAAGCCGTCTACTTTTCTGGCTTCGCCGGCCCAATACGTCCGCCTAAGCTCGCCTACCTTCGCCGCCGCGGACCTTGAATACGTTCGCCTAAGTTATCAAATAAAGCTGTCAAAAAGCCGCGGGGCGATGAGCAGCGGACTGTGACAGTTATCACTCATCCGATCTCGCTGCCCTTCGGCTTTTTCCCAGCTTTATTGCTAGCCTGTCACTAAGCACTCACACTAAACTACACTGTTCTACCCCTATACCGGCGCCCCGGAGGCCCCCGCAACTAAATAAAGTTACTAACCCCTAAACCGCCGCTCCTAGACCCTGCCGCAAGTCTTATAAATGTATTAACCCTAAACCGCCGCTCCTAGACCCCGCCGCAAGTCTTATAAATGTATTAACCCCTAAACCGCCGCTCCCGGACACCGCTGCCACCTACATTATACCTAGTAACCCCTATCCTGCCCCCCGATACCGTCGCCCTCTATAATAAAGTTATTAACCCCTATCCTGCTGATCCCGCACCTCGCCGCAAATAAATAAATAGTTTAACCCCTAAACTGCCGCTCCATGAACCCGCCGCAACCTATAATAAATTTATTAACCCCTATCCTGCCCCCCACTACGCCGCCCCACTGTAATAAAATGATTAACCCCTAAACCTAAGTCTAACCCTAACCATAACGCCCCCCTAACTTAAATATTAATTAAATAAATCTAAATAAATTAACTCTTATTAACTAAATGAATCCTATTTAAAACTAAATACTTACCTTTAAAATAAACCCTAATATAGCTACAATATAAATAATAATTATATTCTAGCTATCTTAGGATTTATTTTTATTTTACAGGTACCTTTCAATTTATTTTAACCATGTACAATAACTATTAAATAGTTATTAACTATTTAATAGCTTACCTAGCTAAAATAAAGAGAAATGTACCTGAAATAAATCCTAACCTAAGTTACAATTACACCTAACACTACACTATACTTTAATAAATTATTCCTATTTAAAAATAAATACTTACCTGTAAAATAAACCCTAAGATAGCTACAATGTAATTAATAATTATATTATAGCTATCTTAGGATTTATATTTATTTTACAGGTAACTTTGTATTTATTTTAGCTAGTTAGAATAGTTATTAAATAGTTATTAACTATTTAATAACTACCTAGCTAAAAGAAATACAAAATTACCTGTAAAATAAATCCTAACTTAAGTTACAATTAAACCTAATACTACACTATCATTAAATTAACTAAATAAACTACCTACAAAGAACTCCAATGAAATACAATTACATAAACTAACTAAAGTACAAAAAATAAAAAAAGCTAAGTTACAAAAAATAAAAAATTAAGTTACAAACATGTTAAAAATATTACAACAATTTTAAGCTACTTACACCTAATCTAAGCCCCCTAATAAAATAACAACCCCCCCAAAATAAAAAAAATCCCTACCCTATTCTAAATTACATAAATTTCAAAGCTCTTTTACCTTACCAGCCCTTAAAAGGGCCATTTGTGGGGGCATGCCCCAAAAAGTTCAGCTCTTTTGCCTGTAAAATAAAAATACAACCCCCCCCAACATTAAAACCCACCACCCACATACCCTAATCTAACCCAAACCCCCCTTACAAAAACCTAACACTAATCCCCTGAAGATCATCCTACCTTGAGTCGTCTTCACTCAGCCGAGCCACCGATGGAACTGAAGAGGACATCCGGAGCGGAAGAAGTTAATCCTCCAAGCGGCGCTGAAGAAATCTTCCATCCGATGAAGTCATCATCCAGGCGGCGCTGAAGAAGTCTTCGATCCGGCCGATGTCATCTTCAAAGAGGCGCTGAAGAGGTCTTCTATCCGGGCGAAGTCATCTTCCAAGCCGGGTCTTCAATCTTCCTTCCGCCGACGCGGAACCACCTTCTTCACCGACGGACTACGACGAATGACGGCTCCTTTAAGGGACGTCATCCAAGATGGCGTCCCCTCAATTCCGATTGGCTGATAGGATTCTATCAGCCAATCGGAATTAAGGTAGGAAAATCTGATTGGCTGATGGAATCAGCCAATCAGATTGAGCTCGCATTCTATTGGCTGTTCCGATCAGCCAATAGAATGCGAGCTCAATCTGATTGGCTGATTGGATCAGCCAATCGGATTGAACTTGAATCTGATTGGCTGATTCCATCAGCCAATCAGATTTTCCTACCTTAATTCCGATTGGCTGATAGAATCCTATCAGCCAATCGGAATTGAGGGGACGCCATCTTGGATGACGTCCCTTAAAGGAGCCGTCATTCGTCGTAGTCCGTCGGTGAAGAAGGTGGTTCCACGTCAGCGGAAGGAAGATTGAAGACCCGGCTTGGAAGATGACTTCGCCCGGATAGAAGACCTCTTCAGCGCCTCTTTGAAGATGACATCGGCCGGATCGAAGACTTCTTCAGCGCCGCCTGGATGATGACTTCATCGGATGGAAGATTTCTTCAGCGCCGCTTGGAGGATTAACTTCTTCCGCTCCGGATGTCCTCTTCAGTTCCATCGGTGGCTCGGCTGAGTGAAGACGACTCAAGGTAGGATGATCTTCAGGGGATTAGTGTTAGGTTTTTGTAAGGGGGGTTTGGGTTAGATTAGGGGTATGTGGGTGGTGGGTTTTAATGTTGGGGGGGGTTGTATTTTTATTTTACAGGCAAAAGAGCTGAACTTTTTGGGGCATGCCCCACAAATGGCCCTTTTAAGGGCTGGTAAGGTAAAAGAGCTTTGAAATTTATGTAATTTAGAATAGGGTAGGGTTTTTTTTATTTTGGGGGGGTTTGTTATTTTATTAGGGGGCTTAGATTAGGTGTAAGTAGCTTAAAATTGTTGTAATATTTTTAACATGTTTGTAACTTAATTTTTTATTTTTTGTAACTTAGCTTTTTTTATTTTTTGTACTTTAGTTAGTTTATGTAATTGTATTTCATTGTAGTTCTTTGTAGGTAGTTTATTTAGTTAATTTAATGATAGTGTAGTATTAGGTTTAATTGTAACTTAAGTTAGGATTTATTTTACAGGTAATTTTGTATTTCTTTTAGCTAGGTAGTTATTAAATAGTTAATAACTATTTAATAACTATTCTAACTAGCTAAAATAAATACAAAGTTACCTGTAAAATAAATATAAATCCTAAGATAGCTATAATATAATTATTAATTACATTGTAGCTATCTTAGGGTTTATTTTACAGGTAAGTATTTATTTTTAAATAGGAATAATTTATTAAAGTATAGTGTAGTGTTAGGTGTAATTGTAACTTAGGTTAGGATTTATTTCACAGGTACATTTCTCTTTATTTTAGCTAGGTAAGCTATTAAATAGTTAATAACTATTTAATAGCTATTGTACATGGTTAAAATAAATTGAAAGGTACCTGTAAAATAAATATAAACCCTAATATAGCTACAATATAAATAATAATTATATTCTAGCTATCTTAGGATTTATTTTACAGGTAAGTATTTAGTTTTAAATAGGATTCATTTAGTTAATAAGAGTTAATTTATTTAGATTTATTTAATTAATATTTAAGTTAGGGGGCGTTAGGGTTAGGGTTAGGTTTAGGGGTTAATCATTTTATTACAGTGGCGGCGGCATAGTGGGGGGCAGGATAGGGGTTAATAAATTTATTATAGGTGGCGACGGTGTAGGGGGGGCAGATTAGGGGTTAATAAATGTATTATAGGTGGCGACGGTGTAGGGGGGGCAGGATAGGGGTTAATACATTTAATATAGGTTGCGGCGGGTTCAGGGAGCGGCGGGTTAGGGGTTAATACATTTATTATAGTTGCGGTGGGCTCCGGGAGCGGCGGTTTAGGGGTTAATATGTATAGAGTAGCTTGCGGTGGGCTCCGGGAGCGGCGGTTTAGGGGGTAATAACTTTATTTAGTTGCGGCGGTGTAGGGGGGGTCAGATTAGTGGTGTTTAGACTCGGGGTACATGTTAGGGTGTTAGGTGTAGACAGCTCCCATAGAAATCAATGGGATGTCTGTCAGCAGCGAACTTGTACTTTCGCTATGGTCAGACTCCCATTGATTCCTATGGGATCCGCCGCCTCCAGGCTGGCGCTTTGAAAACCAGGTACGCTGGGCCGTAAAAGTGCCGAGCGTACCTGCTAGTTTTTTGATAGCTAGCAAAAGTAGTGAGAATGTGCCGCACTTGTGTGCGGAACATCTGGAGTGACGTAAGAATCGATCTGTGTCGGACTGAGTCCGGCGGATCGAAGCTGACGTCACAAAATTCTACTTTTGCCGGTCTCGAGCCTTTGATAACTAAGGCGTATCAGCCTCGCCACAAATACGCTGCGGAATACGCAGCGTATTTGAGGTTGACGGCTTGATAACTACCCCCCTTTGAGTTGTATCTTGACATGAACACACTTGCATCTTTTAGTCTATATAATTCATGTCTATCAAGGAGACTTCGTTGCTACTTGGATTGGAAAGGTAAGTGTCATTGGTGACTTCCTAGATTAGGACACTGTTATGGAGGACACCAGTTTTGCCAGAATATCAGTGTACCAAAAGGATCGGTGCTATTTAATAGAGAGCAGATGTGCAAGGTCTTCCTTGTGGTTCAGACCTTTAGGATAAAGACAATCCATCATAAAAATCCATCTGGACTCATTGAATAATAGTCTCTGTTCATGGTTCCCTCCTCGCCAGTTTTTCTTAACCTTTTGTATCCCAACATAACTGAAGTCTTTCACATTTCCCTTGTGAGTAGTCGCAAAGTGTTTGTATAGTGGAGTATCTATTGTTCCTTTCTCTATACATAGGATGTGTTCCCTAATCCTATCTTTAAGGGCTCTTGATGTCTGCCCTATGTACTGTAGACCGCAGGAGCAGGAGATTAGATAAATGACGTTTTTAACGCTACATCTGATCAACTCTTTGATCCTATGTTTCTCATTTCTGTGATATGATGAGAATGTGTCTGTTTTGTATCCATTTTTACATGCCTTACAACTTGGACATGGAAAGAAACCTTTAATGTTTTTGCCTTGATGATTGGTGATGTTATTGGTATCCCCTTTTCTTGGGAAACTAGGAGCTATAATCGTTTTTAAATTCTTATATACAATTGGGAGTTCAGTTTGACTTGTTGTTTTGACACACTACGGTTTTATACACACTTTTTTCACACGGTAGAGCCCCCTACTTATCACTCTAGTCCACTCATCGTGCGCTACTTCATCATTAGAGATATCTCTCATTTTTTCATGTGTTTTTATTATCTGTCAGACATGGATCCATGCAATTTGTTTTAATTCTATTTAAATTTCTATGTGTGAGGCAAACATTTTTATTGTATTAAATTGTACCCATTTAATTTAGCCTTTTAAGCTTTTTTTAGCGCTTACTATCACCCTTTCTCATGTTCCTGTTTGCGTCTTAGGTGCATCATATACTCCACTTGTTACTGCTGTTCTTGCTGTGGTAATGATTTCTCTGTTGTACCCCCTAGCTATGAACCTTTGTTCCATCTCATCCAGTTAGTTTGTACGTCTCTCTTCAGAGGTATTGTTCCGTACGACCCTGAGCATTTGGGGATCGCCTTGATCAGTGATTATGGGTGGCAGCTCTTTGCGTGCAGGATAGAATTGTGATTCGTCTCTTTCTTGTATAGAGTGGTACCTAATGTGGTCCCTTCTTTGTAGATTCGAAGATCTAGGAAATCTATTTGTTGAGTGCGTGCATTGACTTTTTGGAGTATTAAGACTATCAGTCCAATTAGACAGCTCATCTTCAGTATCCCTCCATATCAGGAGGATATCATTGATGTATCTCTTGTAATGTATTATCTGTGTATGCTCATATACTTTGAGTATCCTTTCCTCTATGTGTTCCATGAAGAGATTAGCAAATGCTTGCCATGTTTGAACCCATGGCAGTTCCCATTATCTGTAGGTAGAAGCCCTTCTCAAACTTGAAGTAATTATATTTGAGACAAACAGTAATTCCAGAATAAATTCTGGTGGAGGCCCAACGTATGGGTATTTGTTCAAACAGCATGCTACTATGTTAATGCCTATCTCATGGGGGATAACAGTGTACAGATTTGTGACATCCATACTGGCTAAGATATCATCGGGTTCAATGTCTGTAATTTCAGATAAGATATCCAAGAGAGGGAGGGGCGGAGTCGACTGCCGCCATGATCAGTCGCATGTAGTTGGAGCTCCATGCTGAACCTTGCTGGGGACAAAGCAACCAAATGTAAAAACTATCTAAAACAGCGAAAACGAACCCCTATCACTAGCACAACTGCTGGAGGCATCACATTGGAAGCGGATCGTTCGGAAACACGGAGGACCGCAAGTTAAACTAACCGCCTGTATTCCGGTCTAGGCCTTAAGATCGGGCCTAGTCCACAATCAATAGCAACGCTACATACATCCCCATCGGTGGTGTGGAAGGCTGACAATAAGGGGACCCGGACCGGCAGGCAAAAGACAAACAGGCCTCAGCAGAGTAAGGTAAAAAGCGCGAATTGCGCACATAATAAAAAAGGGGTAGCTATCTATCGCAACAAAAGTGAAGTGTATCTAGAGATTGCTGCATTTGCTACTTAACAGGTAACAATTAGCCACCCAATAAGAAAGTATACCTTGTCCTAAGAATAAAGCTGCACACTTTAACGGACACACATATACCCTGCTGGGGGATAGCTTGTGCATGAAGATTTGACAGATTGAGGTTTAAGACCCTACACACTAATCTAAGCACATAGGAAGGCCTCATCTGCATAGCTGAAAGCAGAAAATACATAAGCAACAACATGCAGCATAAATTGGCACTGAAAAGAAAAGAGAACAATCTAAGTAACACACCATGGCTGCAAGGAAGCAAAATAAAGGTGACAAAACAAGCAAAAATATGTCTGCCACAACAGCCAAAATGAGCACATATTTTAAAGCTCTCAGCACCTCTCAAGAACAAGAGATAGAATCTGAGCAAGAGGAAAATCCACCTCCTCAAAAACCCACACTTCTTGACACAGAAAGTGAAGCACCACTCACCAGAGCAGACTTGACTCTACTTGCTTCAAAAGAGGACTTTAATACTTTACTGCTACAAGTAGGGAAAATATTAAAAGATGGCTTGGCAACAGTCAAAAAGGATATTAGTGAAATCAACGAAAGAATTGAATATATGGAGGAGCAAACAAATGATGTGGCTAATATAGTGGATGGACATTCCAGATGCCTATCAATACAGGATATACAGATACAGCAACTCAAGAGCCAACTAGAAGACCTAGATAATAGGGGTAGAAGGCAGAATTTACGTATCCGTGGAGTGCCTGAGACAGTAACAGGGGATGCAATCCAGCACTAATTACAGAAACTGTTTCAACACCTAACAAATAACCCCTCTGCTACTCCATACCAACTGGACAGAGCGCACAGGGCTCTGAGACCCAGACCAAAAGATTCCGAACCACCTAGGGACATAATCCTCAAATTTCACAAATACCAAGACAAGGAAACTGTGGCCCAAGCGGCCAGGAAAACTACACCCATTCTTATACGCTGACCTAAGCCCAATGACTCTGACCAACTGCCGAGAAGCAAGATTTCTAACTGAACAATTGAGAGAACACAATATCCTTTATAGATGGGGATACCCATTTTGCCTGAAAGTTAATAAAGACATATGATTATAACATATAAAAGTGCTGAGGACCTAGAAGAATTCTGCAGAGCATTGCACATCCCTCTCCCTAAAATGCCGCACATACAAGAGAAAAACAACCCAGCAAAGAAGAATCCAGCAGATGTTCCTCAACCCCAACGCCCACACTGGCAAACAGTAAATCGCAAAAGGCTAAGAAATGCTCCGGCTCTCCCTCATCCAGCAGTGGAAGACTGAAGGAGAAGGGACTAATAGAAGATCCTGCAAAGACTCTGATCAAAAAGGACTGGTAAATTGGTAAAAGCAAGATGCTCTAATATCATTTATGTTTATTAACATACCTAAATGTGATGTAAAACAAAAATTTTCCCTAAGAGATAAAACTTTGGAAAGGTATTATTATATTATGAACTTGGGTTGTTTGTTGCCATAACAAATAATAAGGCCTAGCAGCGATGATGGCGAATGTCAATGTTAAGAACTATACTTAAAGATACAACTTTAACAGGTAGAACAACATACCCTAGCTGTCTTGCTACACTGAAACCCCCAGTTACCTTAATCAAGTACCCTAGTACTTAACTTTAACTGTACCCCCAAACATTGAGTTAGTCGGGTTAAATCACAACCTGGCTGGCACCAAGTATTGTTTTGTTGTTAATGGTTTGCAGTTTTTTGAGTTTTATGAGTTGTTTTTGTTTATTGTTGTTACTATCAAGATTGTTGTCATGTACTTTGTAATTCCAGATGTTATGTCTAGCAGCTGCATAAGGACTCATACCAGTTCGTTGGGTAAGTGGCCCAATCTCTCTATAGGGAGAAATATAAGAAACACTAATCAACACATAAACACTAATAGAGGACATATATATCTTCCTTTATCTAAAGCAATATGGCACTAAGTCAAATTAAATGTTTAACTCAAAACTGTAAGGGCCTTAACTCACCTACTAAGAGGTCGGTAGCATTGTCACATTTTCATAAACTGAAGGGAGATATTATTTTTTATTCAGGAGTCACATTTTGTTAAGTCAGGTGCCCCTAAATTTACATCCAGAGAATACCCCACTGGCTTCTTTAATTCACACCCGAACAGGAAGGTAGCAGGGGTTGGAATTATCTTGCATAAGAATGTTCACTTCCACCTCCAAAATAGATATGATGATAGGGAGGGCAGGGTTATTATTTTAACGGGATTATTATTTAATACACAGGTGACCTTAGTCTGTCTATACGCACCAAACTCCCAACAGAGGAGATTTTTAAGAAAAGCTAATGATAAAATTCTAGAACTAGGGAAGGGGGTAGTAGTTATTGGAGGTGATCTTAATATCGCATCAGAACACCAAATTGATAGTTCCTCCATAAAGAAAAGAAAAATATGCCCAACAGTTAAGGCCTCAAATATAATAGAATGTTTTCGCAATAACAATATGGTGGACATATGGAGGCTACAGCATCCTCAAACAAAAGATTACACACATTACTCACATGCGCAAAAGTCTTTTTCGAGAATAGATTATTTTCTTCTTGATCATAACCACATACATCTTGCAACACACACAGAGATAAGCTCGGCAGCATGGACAGACCATGCAACGGTTACAATGGAACTCGATTGGCACAACAGGCCTTCAAGAGCATCCTCTTGGAGGATGGATAAGTCAATCCTCCATGATCCAGAAATAACAAAAGATATAAAGGCAAAAATAGAGGAATACTTCAGAATAAATAATAATTCAGTAACTGGGATGGGAACCTTATGGGAGGCACATAAGGAGGTTATTAGGGGATGCTGTATACAACATAAAGCGAGAAAGAATAGGGATAGAAACGCAGAATACCGGAAGCTGACGCAGCTGCTAGTAGAAGCGGAACATTTACATAAACTAAATCCCAGTAACACAGATACATTAGGGAAACTCACCAAAGCTAGAGCAGCATTGAACACGCATCTACAAAGAGAGGCACACAAGAAAGCACTATATCTAAAAAAAATATACTTTTATGGAGGGAATAAGGCAGGATCCTTACTAGCTAAAGCCCTGAAAAAGAAAACAGCTATAAACCATATTTATAACATTAAAGACAGTGATGGAATATTGAAACATGGAAACCCAGAAATAGCAGAGTCTTTTAGGAAATATTACGAGCATATATATAACTTATCAAAAGAGAAGGAACCCCCCCCCCTCTTACAAATATACTCTCGTATTTAGATTCAGTGGATTTACCTACGATCACTTTACAACAGAAGACGGCCCTAGACTCACCAATAACGGCTTTAGAAATATTGAAGGCTATTAAGGACCTGCCCTCAGGCAAGAGCCCAGGCCCAGACGGGTTAACCAATAAATATTATAAAACTTTTAAAGAAGAGTTGGTAGCCCCTCTACTATCCCTATATCAAACATTAGATGATGACATCCAACTTCCAACTCTAATGAAAGAGGCACACATATCGGTTATTCCTAAGCCAGGCAAAACATTAGACACACCCTCGGACTATAGACCCATTTCACTATTAAATACAGACCTAAAGATTCTAGCAAAAATACTGGCAGCCCGACTTAGTCCAATACTTCCCTCCTTAATACATATGGACCAGACAGGATTCGTAGAGGGACGAGAGGCTAGAGATAATACTATTAGAGCATTACAGCTGATGGAACATTCAAAATTAAATAAAATAAACACCATCTTTCTATCTACAGATGCAGAAAAGGCTTTTGATAGGTTAAATTGGGAATATCTTTTCGCCACACTCAAAAAATTTGGATTTGGAGACACCCTTATTAATAGAATACGGGCCCTATATATTTCCCCGACTGCAAAAGTTAGAATCAACGGACAGTTGTCAGAAGGGTTTCAAATAAGCAACGGTACAAAACAGGGTTGCCCCCTCTCCCCATTGTTGTTCGTTCTCAGCATAGAAACGTTAGCAGCTCGTATCAGACAAAACAATGACATCAAAGGTACCTCCTTAGGCGAGAATGAATACAAAGTGTCATTATATGCAGATGACGTCCTTTTGTCCCTTACTACACCAATCACCTCCCTGAGGGCAGTTACAGAGGAGTTTAGGATTTTTGGTAATCTCTCCTATTTTTCCATAAATTACTCTAAATCGGAGCTACTAAATATAAACCTCCCTCATGCAGAACTAGGCGATTTGATGAGCCATAGCCCGTATAAATTACAAACTACTGCACTAAAATATCTCGGGATACATCTCACCCCAAACGATAGATTACTCTTTAAATTAAATTACTCCAAATTGTTTCACTCCACCCAAACAGACCTAGATACTTGGAAGAAGGGGCCTTTTTCTTGGTTAGGTAGGATTCAGACATTAAGGATGACAACTCTTCCGAGAATACTATATGTAATGCAGGCTATCCCTATTAGAATCCCCACATCTTTCCTTAACAGATGGCAGGGCACGCTAAACAAATACATATGGGGGTCGATAAAGCCCAGAATAAATAGAAATACACTATATAGGCCACTGATGGAGGGAGGATTGGGTCTTCCATGCCTGGACACATACTACAAAGCTATAGGGCTCCAAAGAATTTTAGACTGGCATAGGAACGCACAGACTAAAGCCTGGGTAACAATAGACTCACATATTTTAAAGACCCCAAACGTGGGAGTCTTGTGTTGGATCCCTAAGATGCATAGACCGGACTCTACCAATAGATACCCACAATATGAGAACGTCTTCTCTATTTGGGATAAATTGATTGCACACTCTAGCTATATCTCCACACTTCGTTCACCAATGTCTCCAATTTCACCAAACGCAGAGTTCTTGGGGGGACTAGATTACACAAAAGCAGGGCCTACCCGATTTGAAATTGGTTATACAACCCAGATATTTAACTTGATAGCAAATTCAAAAGTTAAGCAAAGAAGCGAGCTTGGAGATTATTTGAACGGGGCCTTCACACAATGGCTCAAATATAAACAACTGGTACACTTGGTAGAGAAATCTGAACACAGACAAGCATGGATGAGGCCACTAACACTATTCGAAACACAATGCATGGCTAAGGGAACACTTAGGCACACACTATCTATAGCTAAACGCATAGTGACTGCTAGTATAGGCTCGGAATTACCATCATATACACACAATTGGCACAAAGAATTAGAGATTGAACTAGATAGCACTACCTGGAAGCAAATTTTTCAATCAACCAAAACTTCATCCACATCAGCTAGAATTATAGAATTAAATTACAAAATAATGTCAAGATGGTATCTCACTCCATCACGCTTGCGCAGTATTTATACCACTGCATCTGATAGATGCTGGAGAGGGTGTGGACTAAAGGGGTCCATGTCACACATATGGTGGAGTTGCCCAAAAATTCGTTCACTATGGGAACAAATTGAATCCCTACTAAAGCACTTATTTACCCCTAATTTCATATTGAAATCAACTACGGTTCTACTAAACTTACCAATTCCAAAAATGTGCCGAATTCGTCAGCGCCTACTTCAGTTTATCCTAAACTCACCCAAAACAATAATAGCAAGAAATTGGAAAAACCCCACAGCCCCCACAATACAAGAATGGCTACACCATTTTGAAGAAACACTAATATTAGAGGAGTATGGATATTTTAGAACTCAAAGATTAGAGATGTTTTTTTATATTAAATTTTATTGGGACACAATAAAACAACAACACTTTTGCAACTAGAAAAGAGAAACAGGTGTCCAGAGTTCTTGATGTGGATGGGTTCTCTCTCCCTCCCCACCTCTTTTCTCCCTTACCATTAGATTTTCAGACGGAACACATGACGAAGTCCTGGTATGATAAGTGATAATTGACAAAGGATTAATGACAAAAGATAAATGACAAATGATGTCTGATGACAATTGAATATTGTAGATGAAAATTTCATGTATATGACACTTTTATGTTTATGTTTTTTATTTGTTATAATGTTGGAAAATTAATAAAAATTATTTTCAAAAAAAAAAAAAAAGATATCCAAGAGAGCTAGGGAGTCACATAAATATGACTTCATGTTTAAAACAAATGGCTGTAGGATGTAGTCTGCATATGTAGCTAGTGGCTGTAGTAAGGATCCATGGGCAGATACTATAGTGCGACCAGGGGGGTTATGGAGATGCTTATGTATTTTCGGCAATGTGTAAAGAATAGGTCTGATAGGGTATTAGACGATAGGGTATTAGCCAATCCTTCATTGCCATGTCAATCCAGTTATGTTGAAATGCCCTTTCGATAATTGTAAGATAATTGCGTACATATCTCCTGTCTGTAGGCAGATTAGTCTTGAACGACAATCGCTCCGCCTTTGTCCACTGGGCATATGACAATGGAGGTATCCTCAGTCAAGGATCTTGTGGCTGCCCAATCTTCAGGTTACATATTGTTTTCTTCAGCTCCCTGTTTTCTAAGATGAGTACAGTTCCCACAGTGGGAAAGTTTGGCCTTATTATGCTTAAATAGCTTATTACACTCTGCCCTCCATCATTTGGATAAACTCAAACACACAGCGCAAGCTGACAGGAGGTGTGTCCCTCCTAACCAATGAGAATCCTACAGCAGTTGGTGCACACTGTTTGTGCACAACACTGGGTTTAAGGCTGCTTCACTGACATGGATTGCAAATTATGCATACTTTGGGGAGGCTACACACCACTGCCGCATACACTCTGGATATGCAACACAATGCTATTATTACTGTTTTTCTAATTTCTGACATGGTATTTACTTTGTGATTCAGCGCAACAGTTCCTGCTACATATATTCCATGATAATGGGTCTACACCTTGTATCCAAATGCATCCCAGCACTAATCATAAAAAAGAAAAAGGAGGGTTCTGGAGTAGAAAGGAAATAGGGTTTAGGGAAAGATCCTTCTCCCACATGGCAGCAAAGACATGGAACACCCTCCCACAGCACCTCAGACAATCCACCTCCCTTACAAAGTTCAGAAAGGACCTCAAAACCTGGCTTTTCGACTGAACGTCCATCCACTCACCCCCTCCCCCTATCCTTTTTCCCATAGCGCCTTGAGACACTTACGGGTGATTAGTTTGTGTTCTATAAGTACCCGATAGATAGAATCATATAATTTCACAGCTTTAACATCAGTTTATTTAATAGGGGTGGTTAGGGTGTGTGTATTCCTTCTCATCAGTGTTTAAAATGGTCACTATTATTATGGGACAGATTGACCCGTTTTCTTCTCTTTTCTTTCCCTAATTTGACACTTCTGTTGACACAATATATTGTTGTCCACTTATATATGACAATGTATGTGCACTGTATATATTATTTGTTACAGATGGGTGTTTTTTCCACAGGGGGGTGGGTCTAATAGAGTATAAATGTTTGCTTTCCATTTGCTGCACCTTTTGTCAAGCCCAGTGAGTGCTGTCTTTAAATATATATATATATATATATATATATATATATATATATATATATAAACAAAGCAGAGGGTGGAATATAAGACCTGACCACTGAAGCTAAAAGAAGATAAATGGTCTATCCCCAATTGTACTAGCAGGAGGAGAGAGTTACTTTTACCAGGCCCTGCACAGACAGGGAAATGAGCTGTAATGGCCCAGAGTAGGAATGGCAGGACCCCCTCCCTTTCTGACCTACCAGATAGCCTGCAGGACACGAGACAACACAAAACTAGAAGCAGTAGGATTTTCATATTTCACTGCCCTGCAATGCATTGGAGTGGGATCCACAGAGTTCCATCAGACCCAGTGACCACTAATAGGCTATGGAGGAGACGGGTCATTGCACCACAATGTTTTGCAGGGGCTCTGCAGGGAAACAATTCAGTGTGATGCTTCCTGGAGCTCTGACTGTCCTGCACTCTCTGCCTGACAGATTACATTGATTCAGAGCCTGTTGCCCACCTCAGATTGTCAGTGCTAAACAGAATCTTGCCTTGCAGCTGAGCTGCATTCTGTCATGTGCCAGCGATTTTATTTTTATTAAATATTCTTTTATTGAGGTTCGACATAAAAAAGACATAAATATAACAGATAACTTACATGAATAATCAGAGTTAGTTCCTTTTGGAAGTTATACATGGAAAAGAAAGGTATCCTGCATATGAGTATGTAGCATTTATACAGTACAAGTTGTAACAGGCTTTCATTAACCCTGTGATACACCTGTGCTTGTAAATGTAATTTTTAGTTAACAATGCATAGCTTTGCAAATAAACTTTGTTTATAGCATGCTTGTCTCAATAAAAGCTGCTATGTAAATGTTAGATTACAAATTAATATTGCTATTCACTTGATAAATATGCCAACAGTAAGAAATACATTCTTTCAGAAAGACACTTATACCTTACTATAAATGATAGATTTCTTTTAAATCTATCATGTACAGCTTCTATACATAAAGACTGTACCTTGCTATAAGAGCCGGTTCACATAAATTGTGAAAAATATAATCTTTAATATGCTTATTTTGCAATATGTGTATGATTATATTCAAATATATGTTTAAATGATGTACAATGTGTACAATGTATAACTGTATACTTTTATATGTTTAAACAAAAGTCTTTTACAATATAAAAGGTTTTTATTATCTGTATGCTAACATACTAACCAACTAACTAGTTTTAACATAAGATGTTATATGATCTAAAATGGAGGTTTATTCAACCTTGAATTTATAGCTCTAAAATGGATGCTCGTTGCAATTTCAAGTGCGTATGTCTAAACTCTTGTATAACAGATTTTCAAGGCCACGTTCCTAAAACAAGTTAGACAAGTTTTGTTGATGTTAAAATGATGCTAAAAATACATATAAAAAGAAAACAATAAATGATGACGTCATCCAAATAAAAAAATATAAAAACACCTTGTTGTAAACATGAGGCAGATTTCATTGTGTTAATTGCACCTCTGCATGCTGCAGTCTCAAGGGAGATAAAATCTAAAACAAAAATGGCCAAGGATACTTTTTAAGTGGACGACTCAGGAAGACTCAAGTACCATTTCTTTATTGTACTCAAAACTTTGTAAGAAATGAGACCTGTTTCACTGATATAATATTTAAAGTTCAGTGCTTGGAATTTATATTTCAATATAACTGTGCTTTAAGACCTTATAAGTGAATTAGGTGTGAACCACTACAAAGTGGATTGGCTTCTTATGAGCCAACTGATATAGGAGGGGGGCTCTGATTATAATAACCACATAAATAATTTAAATAGGATCATATGAGATTTTCGTATAGTAGTTAGGTAGGAATTATGGATTCTGCATTGTAGATGATATGAATATGTTTCGAAAGCATACTACTGGTGAATTAATGATCTAAGGACAGCTATATCTAGTATGTGTCCTGATATTGTGTTAATCCAGATTACAATGGAGAAGTAGGAATGGGAAGAGGTAGGTTAAAGGAAAAAAAAGAAAATGGAGGGTTCTGGAGTAGAAAGGAAATGGGGTTTAGGGAAAGATTAGACCTTAGAAAGAGTGTAGGGAGTCCCATGTGTGCCATATATTGTGGTAAAGATCTAGTTTATTCATCTGTCTAAAATCGTATTGTTCCATTACTTTGAAGTAGGAATGGGAAGAGGTAAGTTAAAGGAAAAAAAAAAGAAAAAGGAGGGTTCTGAAAGGAAATCTCAATCTCAAAATCTACTCTGGCATTTATACAGAGGAACAAGTACAATGTTCTGGAATGGCCATCCCAGTCCCCAGACCTGAATATCATTGAAAATCTGTGGGGTGATTTGAAGCGGGCTGTCCATGCTCGGCAACCATCAAACCTAACTGAACTGGAGATGTTTTGCAAGGAGGAATGGTCCAAAATACCTTCACCAAGAATCCAGACACTCATTACAGGCTATAGGAAGCGTCTAGAGACTGTTATTTCTGCTAAAGGAGGCTCCACTAAATATTGATGCAATATTTTTGTTGGGGTGCCCAAATTTATGCACCTGTCTAATTTCATTTGGATGCATATTGCACATTATCTGTTAAACCTCATTCACTACTTAATACTACTGTGTCCTTCAGTTATTTGATAGATCAAAATGAAATTGCTGATCCAAACACCCAATTATTTATAAATGAAAATCATGGAAATTGTCAGTGGTGCCTAAACTTTTGCATATGACTGTAACTAGTGCCCATCTTTGCGCCCACATAGTGAGGTTTCTGGGATTGTGACCAGCGAGTCCACATGAGTTTAAGAGGCTTACAAGGCAGAGATATTCTAAATGGAGTGATTGAGGGAGGGAGAATGCCTCCTTGGCTGTCAGGAAATCTAGTATTTTGTTTGCTGTGTACAGCTCTGTAATAGGTAACTTAGCTGAATAGCTGTGTCTGCCCATTTAGATAAATGTGTCTCATATAGACTTAAATGGTTCGGATCTTATATGGGTGGGGTGAGATGTTTGGGGAAAATGTATTTGTGTCCCAGTGTTTCAGAGCGTCTAGAATGATTGGATGGTCAATTTTCAGACTAGCTTGTAAGTACGTAGGGATTCAGGGGAGGTCTGAGAGAGTGATGCCTCTTGGTAATAGTGATTGTTCTACTTCTTGCCAACAAAAACTGGCTGCCGGCGTGCACTATTTCATCAGCTGAGAAAGTCGAGCAGTGTCGTAATATAATAGTACACTAGGATAAGAGAGCCCCCCTCTATGGATCGGTTTTTGGATTATCACAGTAGTTGTACAAGGGTGTTTAACTCTCCAAACATACTTGGAGATCAGGCTCTGCAGCTTGTTCAAAATGACTCTGGGTACTGTAAGCGGGATACATCTAAATAGATAAGTGATCTTGGGTAGAAGAGACATTTTAACTGTCGCAATTCTAACCTGTCCAAGAGAATTCCCTGAACTCCCATCCATCTAAGAGCTTCCTAAACTCAGAGAGTCGATCTATGATATTTTTTGAGATGACTAGGTCTATGTCTGGGCTTAGGTGTACCCTGAGGTGTTTGATTGTAGAAGGGGACCACTGAAAAGGGTATTTGCTTTTTAATTTTGTTAGTTCAGTCTGGGGGATATTGAGATGTAGGAGTTCGGTTTTTGTTAAGTTAAGCTTATATGAACTACAGGTGCTGTATTTCTCAATGCTATCAAAGAATGCTGTCATTGATTTCGAGGGCTGTAAGGAGCAATGTAACATCGTCAGCGAATAACGCTATTTTATGTTGAGACTTGTCAAATGGCATTCCCGAAATATCTGGATTTAGACGATTGCTTGAGCTAGGGCCTCTATTGACAGAGCAAATAATAGGGTTGATAGAGGGCGGCCTTGTCTTGAAGTGTTTGTTATAGCAAAATACTCAGAATTAAATCCTACTCCTCTCACTCTAGCCGTCAGATATGAGTACAGAGCCTGGACAGCCAAGACAAACTGGGGGGGGGGGTTTGAAAGGTTTTAAGACTTCCCATAGGCAGTCCTATCTAACCCTATCAAACGCCTTCTCAGCATCGAGTGACAGGGCCAGGAGGAGCGCCTTCTGCCTTTGTGCTTCAAATAGAATGGATAGAATTTGGCGGGTATTGTCAGGGCCCTCTCTGCCAGGGACGAAGCCCACTTGATCCTTATGTACTACTTTTGAAATGACTCCAGTTAACCTATTGGCCAAACTTTTTGAGTACAGCTTGACATCAGAATTAATGAGCGAGATGGGCCTGTAACTCTGATAGAGCTGAGGATCCTTGCCTGGTTTGAAGATTGTTATAATTTCAGCTTCTAGAAATTCTCTGAGACAACTGCCCATTCTAGCAAACTCATTAAAGGTCTTCAGCAGCAGGGGGTTAATAATATCAGCAAAGGTCTTATAAAACTGACCGGTAAACCCATGAGGGCCAGGACTATCTATAGTATTAGAAGATTAAAGATATTCTATCTGGTCTTCACCTAGGGTAGACAAATGTAATGAGTCAAGATACGAGCGAATAGCTGAAGCGTCCAAAGAATGGGTAGATTGCGACTTGTTCAGATTATATAGGGAAGACTAAAATGTACGGAATGATTCTCCAATGAATTTAGGAGACATTGCCAAATGTTCTCCATTCTTGATGGAGGTGATTTTTTGTTGATTTTGCCTATGTCTAAGCTTAGCGGCCAATATGGCGTTTGCTTTATTACTATGATAATAGTATATTTGTCTGAATTTGCTTAGTATATTTTGGGTTCTAGAGAGTTCCATAAGTCGAAGCTCAGTTCATATCTTCTTTAATTGAATAGTGCCCTGAACAGTAGGGTTCAATTTCTGTATAGAGGAGAAGGATCTATAAAGACAGGTGAGTTCAGCTAGGGACTTGCCCTGTCTTTTCCGTGTTAGTGCTGCCTGCTTCATATAGAGGCCCCTGACAAAAGCTTTAAGAGAGCCAAACAAACTGTATAGGGGTTTGGTTGGTATCGTTGAAGGCTATATACTCTTTAATCTCCTTTGTGAAGCTTTGCAGGATTACAGGGTCTTTCATAAGCTAGTCTTCATATCTCCATGTTGGGCTAGATCATTTAAGGGGGAGAGTAAGGGAGACTATAACTGGGTCATGGTCAAACCAAGCTGTGAGCTCTATTGTGGAGCTTTGTATAGAATTTAAAGTCCATGGGTCGGTGAAGAAATAATCAAGTCTAGAAAACATATTGTGAGGCTTTGAGTAAAATGTGTAGTCCCTATCCATGGGATGTATAGCCCTCCAGATATCATATAATCCATACTGTGACATTAAAGATCTGAAAGCGTTGGCTAGAGAGCTGGTGGAACGATCATGTGTATAAAATGTAAGGCCTTTTTTATCTAAGGAGGGGTCTCAAGCCAGGTTGAAATCTCCCCCTAAAACTATAGTACCCTGTTTGATTTCCACCAATAATTTAAGGAACCTCTTTAAGAATGGAATCTGGTGAGTATTGGATGCATATAGATTTGCTAGGGTATAAGTATGATTGTTTAGTTTGCAGATCACTATGATATATCTTGCTTCCGGAACTTGTTTAACATGGAGAGTCTCAACTGTGATGTTATCTCTAATCAATATGGCTACACCTCTGGATTTAGAGCTATATGAGGCTTCATAGACATTTGAAAAATGTTTAATCGAAGGTGAAATACCTGTGTCCCCTGCCCAATGGGTTTCCTGTAGAAAAACTATGTTCGACTTGGTTCGTCTGAGATTATTTAATAGGAGGCTTCTTTTTGTTGGAGAGTTTAAGCCTTGGACATTATGAGTGATAAATGTAAGGTCCATGGCTACGGGGGTTTAGAAAAAACTTGGGGAAAGACACCTATATATAAGTATATGAGAGGAGAGAGGAAAAAAACTGTGGATGTAGGACAGGGAGAAGGGTGCATATAATGTCTAGTTCGGAGTATTAATACCAGGAGGACGTCAGGTACAATGCTGAAGTAGTGTGGGTCCTACAGCAGTATGCTAACATTAGATCAATAAAGGCAAATCCAGTGGTTAAACACTGCTTAATATAGATAGTAAAGTAAGTATACCAAATATTACTGGTGAATAAAAGGATATGGATATATATGTGGAGGGGGGAGTGGGAGTAGAAACCTGAGGGAACAAGGAAAAGTAGTATTCGTAACTTAGTATGAGATTAGGTTATTTTTTCTGTAAGAAAAATGGGGAATGAATAATGATCGGAATGTGGGAGGAAACTGTATGTGATGACAGGGTAGTTGTACTACCCCCAAATTGTTATATAATGTATATAATATCAAGGAAGCTTCATGTGGTATGTAAAGTAGGACTTAATTATCTTATGGGGAGTGATACATTTGAAACATGGGATAAGAGGTGGCATTTAGATTAGACCAAATAAGACAACTTTTCAACCATATAAGCCACAACCTAGAACACATTGAATTATCTCCACCCCCAGTGAACTAGGAGTAAAGACAAAAGGAAAAAAAAAAATGGAATTATAATGCCAGCACACCACAAACTCATATATTTAGACAATGTAGGTAAATAGAGTTTTGGAAAACTCTAATTAGAATATCTCTCTCTCCCTCCCCCTTCTAGTTTAACTCTAACGGGCCGTGACAGCACGCTACTGGTAATGGATAAAAAATCACGAGGAAACACTAATGCATACCTCAGCACTTTGATTAATGTAAATGCTATCTTAGATATGATCTAGTTTATAAAGGTATACCACAATACCCTGTGAAAGAGAGAGAGAGAGCAAAAACTGAAAAGAGTCAAAAGATAAAAAAGAATCTGTGGCCTAGATATTTATATATGGTGCACACATTAAACTGAACAACTGAACAACGTAGGTATGTTAGATATTAAAAGGAAACTTCTAACTGAAACATTTTTAAACTTTGACATGTCTTAGCTATTGTCAGGGTTTTTTCCCTGCTTTGTTTGCCATGTGCTGCTGGCAGCCATTTTACTCACCGCTCTTGCTGACTCTGGTGCATAGTGTGTGATGCTGCTCATTTCCTGCACGCCCTTTTATGGCCAGACTGATGTATATCATCCGTGTCAGACAGGTTGCAGTCTCAGAATTGTGATGTCATCACTTATTATTTAAAGGGCCTCTGTTCAGTATGCTTTGCCCTTGCGTTGTCTCAGACCTGTTTGTGAGTTCCTGTGTATTACCTGGCTATCTGACGTCCCTCCTGGTTCCTGATCCATGGCTTGCTCCTGACTCTGCTGTTCTCCTTGTTCCTGATTCTGGCTTGTCTGACTATTCGCTTTGGCTCCTGACTCGGCTCGTCTGACTACCAGCTCTGGTTTTGACTCCTGGCTTGTTATTTTACTTGTGGACTTTTTAATTATTTTTTGTTATTAATAAAGGTGTGATTATATTTGCACTTCTCGTCTCAGTCTGATTCCTGACACCCTGACAGCTATCCACATCAGGCACTAGACAAATAACAATGGGGGAGAAATGATATAAACATAAGCAATTTATCTTGCGTACATATGTACATATAAACATAGGTTCTTCTCAATACTTAAAGGCATACCTCCAGTCCAAGTGGGCCGAAGTGAGAAAGTATGAGGATTATACAGTTGTATATGTTTTGGGCATAAAGTCACTTACTTAGGTAAGAGGTATAGTCCCAAGCAGGCAAGTTAAACCATAAAAAAGGATACATCTATCTAGTTGTCTGCTGTGGAGGATCTTTCCTATTAAAGGATTCTGCAAAGTGTCCATCTTGAGAGCTCCATTCTGGAGCTGTAATACTTAAAGGGACACTGAACCCAAATTTTTTCTTTCGTGATTCAGATAGAGCATGGCATTTTAAGCAACTTTATAATTTACTCCTATTATCAAATTTTCTTCATTCTCTTGGTATCTTTATTTGAAATGCAAGAAAGTAAGTTTAGATGCCGGCCCATTTTTGGTAATCAACCTGGGTTGTTCTTGCTGATTCGTGGATAAACTCATTCACCAATAAAAAAGTGCTGTCCAGAGTTCTGAATAAAAAAAGCTTAGATGTCTTCTTTTAAAATAAAGATAGCAAAGAACATTAGGTGATGTTTATTTAGCCATTCCAGGCCTTGTTTGAGGGATGAGATTATGTATGACTGTCCATTATGCTGAAAGAATATCTTTTTTTTTTTGTTTGATTCCGTAGGCACTGGGTGATAGTATGGAAGGATCTCCTTTTGGCCAGAGTATGGGACAATAGATCCGGGAACAATTGGATGGCTTAAAAAGGATCTGGAAGCGATTTATTTAAAAAAGCCGCCTTCAGTATTCTCTCTTTAAAGGAAAAATAATGGAGGTGGATGATAACATCTCTTGGTTGTTCTGTGTTGGAATTTCGAGGACACAGAGCCCTATCAATTATTGAATCCTGAATTTGGAAGGAGCAAAAGAGAAACAGATCCAAAAGATATTCAGGGAGATCTGTGGTCAAGACTCTCTGGTATACCGCGGATGCGGATATTATTTTGTCTCGACCTATCCTCAAGGTCAGCTTATTTTGTCTCCAGATCTGCAATCTGCTCAGCAAGTGACTGTGAGTAAGATAAGAGATTAGCATGGTCCTTTGTTAGATCTTCATGTTTTCGCTTTAATGTATCTGTTCTTTCACCCGGAGTCACTATGTGTCTCTTTTGAGATCTGCCACTGATGTTTTAATATCTTGTCTTAGTGAAGAATGGTGAGAGTCTATCTTAGCAGATAGTGAATTGATCAGCTCAATGAGAGAAAAATTATCGTTGTTGGAATGTGAGAGATATTGTGGGCTTAAGGTTCCAGATGCTCTGTGAGGTGTAGGTGAGTCACGAGAGTCCTCATCAGAAAATTCTCTATCTATTTGGAGTTTTCTGCTAAAATGATCAGCTACAGTTCTCTTGGACCCCTCATTTGTGTAGAGTATGGGCCAATGGTCCTAGTATAAACCCTCAGTATGCAGTCATGCTACTGGTTAAATGAGATATAGCAGGTGCTATGGCTGGAGATTGTAAAAGAGTCACTCCTTGGGAGTCTCAGATTGTTTGTCTGAGGTTAGAATCTTCACGAGGAATGAAATTTGGGGGGTTCCCTTACCCCACTGTAAATACTGTTACTCCATTATTTCATTAAGTGCTATGATGGTCAAGAACTATAGGGAAGTTGAAAAGAGATGATGAGCTTCAACCACAATGTCTCAGGGATATCCACAAGAGCCGGTAGAAGGATTGGGGTGCTTTGGGATATTACCCACTAGGAGCGAGCATTTAGGAAAGGGGGAGACTAGTGTGGTTTAATTGACACAAATGTGGTGAACTGTGAGGAGTTGGAGTGATGTATATTTAGGTAGGGAACGTTAAATTCTGTCCTAAGAAGACATAACCTGGAGTTCCCAGACTTATGTATAACAAAGAGTCATCTGCTTAAGGTTAAATCCGTGTTAAGAGGGCTCCACAAAGATGAGGATATAACTGCCTCACACAACTAGGTTAAACCCATAGAACGATGTCACCGAGTGTAACCAGTGAAGGTTAGGTAGGTGGCATGTCTATACGGCCAATTTATTTATACTGTTTTTCTCTTATTTTCTCTTTTCTCTTGCTTCCTTTTTTTTCTACTCTGACCCCCTTTTTCAAGTTAGAGATGGAATACTACTGTTTTAAAGCTAAAATAATGTTGGAAGGAGAGCAGCCGGTATATGCTGTTGGTGAATAGCAGCTTGTGAGAGTCTTAAGCGTGTCTCAGAAATGCTGACTGCAAGTTGAAACTAACTGAATCCCTAATACCAGTGGGATACTTAAGTAAGAGTTGTATTCCCTTTGTGCAGTAAGTGCCAAGATCTTAGTGTATATTCCTGTGAGAGTTCTAAAGCTGCGCCATGACAGTTCTGTGTAGGCTGCAGATCTGGGCCCTGTATCTGTGTGGGTGTTAGCAAATGAATGCTATTAGTGTTCTGGATTGCTTACCAAGTGTTCCTTGGCTCTCTGC
>NW_026511290.1:142171-179996 GCF_027579735.1 Bombina bombina | reverse complement strand
TGGCAGCCTGGATGCTTCAAATTTTCATGCACAGCACAAGCACAGCCACAGAGCACAATTAGGTAAGTTAGTAGTCTGTGCTGCTGTGCATGAAAATTTGAAGCAGCCATGTGCTGCTAACCTTAACTTTCTGAATAGATAGATAAAAAGATCACCTAGCGCCTTTTTGCACTGACCCTAGCTAAAATAAATTGACCCCTAGTGGTCAATACACAAACCTTCAAACTATCAGTTAACTATCAAAGCGCCAACAAATAAGGCAGGGTCAGAAACTCAAACGCAATATTAAATCAATATTTATTACAATATAGATATAAAATTATTCCATTGCTAGAACAATATAAAACATATAAAAACATAAAATGGGTAACGGTTGCTATGTGTTATCACTTCTCTGCTAAAAACTGATATTATTTTTACAATGGTTTACAACTGTAAGATAAGCAGATCTGGAATAACTGTGGTAGTTAATCACCTTGTTTTAAGAATTGATCGAAAGAGAATAAAAGGGTAAATCCTAATCAAAGTGTCTAACGACATAGAATTTACTGGGGCAATAAACCCACAGATTTATTGGTTCACCCTGACCATAAAGCTAACTTTCATTGTTGTAACAATCTTAGGCCTAGATTTAGAGTTGGGCGGTAGCCGTGAAAACCAGCGTTAGAGGCTCCTAACGCTGGTTTTTACCGCCCTCTGGAATTTGGAGTCAGTCAGCAAAGCGTCTAACGCTCACTTTCCAGCCGCGACTTTTCCATACCGCAGATCCCCCAACGCCATTTGTGTATCCTATCTTTTCAATGGGATCTTTCTAACGCTGGTATTTAGAGTCTTGGCTGAAGTGAGCGTTAGAAATCTAACGACAAAACTCCAGCCGCAGAAAAAAAACAGGAGTTAAGAGCTTTCTGGGCTAACGCCGGTTTATAAAGCTCTTAACTACTGTGCTCTAAAGTACACTAACACCCATAAACTACCTATGTACCCCTAAACCGAGGTCCCCCCACACCACCACCACTCTATTAAAAATTTTTAACCCCTAATCTGCCGCTCCGTACACCGCCACCACCTACATTATCCCTATGTACCCCTAATCTGCTGTCCCTAATACCGCCGACACCTACATAATATTTATTAACCCCTAATCTGCCGCCCCCAACATCACCGCCACCTACCTACACTTATTAACCCCTAATCTGCCGAACGAACTGCACCGCTACTATAATAAATGTATTAACCCCTAATCCGCCTCACTCCCGCCTCAATAACCCTATAATAAATAGTATTAACCCCTAATCTGCCCTCCCTAACATCGCCGACACCTAACTTCAAACATTAACCCCTAACATGCCGACCGGAGCTCACCGCTATTCTAATACATTTTTTAACCCCTAAAGCTAAGTCTAACCCTAACACTAACACCCCCCTAAGTTAAATATAATTTTTATCTAACGAAATAAATTAACTCTTATTATATAAATTAATCCTATTTAAAGCTAAATACTTACCTGTAAAATAAATCCTAATATAGCTACAATATAAATTCTAATTATATTGTAGCTATTTTAGGATTAATATTTATTTTACAGGCAACTTTGTAATTATTTTAACCAGGTACAATAGCTAAAATAGTTAAAATAATTACAAAATTACCTGTAAAATAAATCCTAACCTAAGTTACAATTAAACCTAACACTACACTATCAATAAATTAATTAAATAAAATACCTACAATTATCTAAAATTAAACCTAACACTACACTATCAATAAATTAATTAAATAAAATACCTACAAATAACTACAATTAAATAAACTAACTAAAGTACAAAAAATAAAAAAGAACTAAGTTACAAAAAATAAAAAAATATTTACAAACATTAGAAAAATATTACAACAATTTTAAACTAATAACACCTACTCTAAGCCCCCTAATAAAATAACAAAGACCCCCAAAATAAAAAAAATGCCCTACCCTATTCTAAATTAAAAAAGTTCAAAGCTCTTTTACCTTACCAGCCCTGAAAAGGGCCATTTGCGGGGCATGCCCCAAATAATTCAGCTCTTTTGCCTGTAAAAAAAAACATACTATCCCCCCCAAAATTACAACCCACCACCCACATACCCCTAATCTAACCCAAACCCCCTTAAATAAACCTAACACTAAGCCCATGAAGATCTTCCTACCTTATCTTCACCATGCCAGGTTCACCGATCGCTCCATGCTCCAAAATCTTCATCCAAGCCCAAGCGGGGGCTGGCGATCCATAATCTGGCTGAAATCTTCTATCAAGCGGCGGCTGAAGAGGTCCAGAAGAGGCTTCAAAGTCTTCATCCTATCCGGGAAGAAGAGGAGATCCGGACCGGCAGCCATCTTGATCCAAGCGGCATCTTCTATCTTCATCCGATGAGGAACGGCTCCATCTTGAAGACCTCCAGCGCGGATCAATCTTCTTCTTCCGACGTCCAACTGAAGAATGAAGGTTCCTTTAAGGGACGTCATCCAAGATGGCGTCCCTCGAATTCCGATTAGCTGATAGGATTCTATCAGCCAATCGGAATTAAGGTAGGAAAATTCTGATTGGCTGATGGAATCAGCCAATCAGAATCAAGTTCAATCCGATTGGCTGATCCAAGCCCAAGATCGGAACAGCCAATAGAATGCGAGCTCAATCTGATTGGCTGATTGGATCAGCCAATTGGATTGAACTTGATTCTGATTGGCTGATTCCATCAGCCAATCAGAATTTTCCTACCTTAATTCCGATTGGCTGATAGAATCCTATCAGCCAATCGGAATTCGAGGGACACCATCTTGGATGACGTCCCTTAAAGGAACCTTCATTCTTCAGTTGGACGTCGGAAGAAGAAGATTGATCCGCACTGGAGTTCTTCAAGATGGAGCCGTTCCTCATCGGATGAAGATAGAAGATGCCGCTTGAATCAAGATGGTTGCCGGTCCGGATCTCCTCTTCTTCCCGGATAGGATAAAGACTTTGGAGCCTCTTCTGGACCTCTTCAGCCGCCGCTTGATAGAAGATTTCAGCCGGATTATGGATCGCCAGCCCCCACTTGGGCTTGGATGAAGATTTCGGAGCCTGGAGCGATCGGTGAACCTGGCATGGTGAAGATAAGGTAGGAAGATCTTCATGGGCTTAGTGTTAGGTTTATTTAAGGGGTTTTGGGGTTAGATTAGGGGTATGTGGGTGGTGGGTTGTAATGTTGGGGGGGGTTATTGTATGTTTTTTTTTACAGGCAAAAGAGCTGAATTATTTGGGGCATGCCCCGCAAATGGCCCTTTTCAGGGCTGGTAAGGTAAAAGAGCTTTGAAATTTTTTAATTTAGAATAGGGTAGGGCATTTTTTTATTTTGGGGGTCTTTGTTATTTTATTAGGGGGCTTAGAGTAGGTGTAATTAGTTTAAAATTGTTGTAATATTTTTCTAATGTTTGTAAATATTTTTTTATTTTTTGTAACTTAGTTCTTTTTTATTTTTTGTACTTTAGTTAGTTTATTTAATTGTAGATAAGTGTAGGTATTTTATTTAATTAATTTATTGATAGTGTAGTGTTAGGTTTAATTGTAATTTAGGTTAGGATTTATTTTACAGGTAATTTTGTAATTATTTTAACTATTTTAGCTATTGTACCTGGTTAAAATAATTACAAAGTTGCCTGTAAAATAAATATTAATCCTAAAATAGCTACAATATAATTAGAATTTATATTGTAGCTATATTAGGATTTATTTTACAGGTAAGTATTTAGCTTTAAATAGGATTAATTTATATAATAAGAGTTAATTTATTTCGTTAGATAAAAATTATATTTAACTTAGGGGGGTGTTAGTGTTAGGGTTAGACTTAGCTTTAGGGGTTAAAAAATGTATTAGAATAGCGGTGAGCTCCGGTCAGCATGTTAGGGGTTAATGTTTGAAGTTAGGTGTCGGCGATGTTAGGGAGGGCAGATTAGGGGTTAATACTATTTATTATAGGGTTATTGAGGCGGGAGTGAGGCGGTTTAGGGGTTAATACATTTATTATAGTAGCGGCGCGGTTCGGTCGGCAGATTAGGGGTTAATAAGTGTAGGTAGGTGGAGGCGACGTTGTGGGGGGCAGATTAGGGGTTAATAAATATAATATAGGGGTCGGCGGTGTTAGGGGCAGCAGATTAGGGGTACATATGTATAATGTAGGTAGCGGCGGTGTATGGAGCGGCAGATTAGGGGTTAAAAAAAATATGCAGGGGTCAGCGATAGCGGGGGCGGCAGATTAGGGGTTAATAAGTGTAAGGTTAGGGGTGTTTAGACTCGGGGTACATGTTAGAGTGTTAGGTGCAGACGTAGGAAGTGTTTCCCTATAGAAAACAATGGGGCTGCGTTAGGAGCTGAACGCTGCTTTTTTGCAGGTGTTAGGTTTTTTTCCAGCTCAAATGGCCCCATTGTTTTCTATGGGGAATCGTGCACGAGCACGTTTTTTAAGATGGCCGCGTCCGTAAGCACCGCTGGTATCGAGAGTTGCAGTCGCAGAAAATATGCGCTATGCTCCCTTTTTGGAGCCTAACGCAGCCATTCTGTGAACTCTAAATACCAGCGGTATTTAAAAGGTGCGGGGGGAAAAAAGCACGCATATCTAACGCACCCCTTTGGCCGCAGAACTCTAAATCTAGCCGTTAGACTGTTAACATGGATCCATGAGGGAATATCACAGTATTTTTAATTCATTGTATTACTCTGAGTTGTAAACCATTGTAAAAATAATACCAGTTTTTAGCAGAGAAGTGATAACACATAGCAACCGTTATCCATTTTATGTTTTTATATGTTTTATATTGTTCTAGCAATGGAATAATTTTATATCTATACTGTAATAAATATTGATTTAATATTGCGTTTGAGTTTCTGACCCTGCCTTATTTGTTGGCGCTTTGATAGTTAACTGATAGTTTAACCTTAATTTTCTCCCTTTTTACAAAACAATATTTGGCACAGTGGCACTAGCCTGGCAGCAGTAGATATGTTTATTGTTGTACAACTTTGTTTGTAAAAAATATAAGCCTGTCATGTTGCTGAGGGTCAGCTGGGAACGGCTGGGATTATTGGATAAGAATGTGGCTCTTGGATGCCAGTGAGAAGGAGAGCTGAAGTGCATACCTGCTCAAATAAATGTTCTAGTTGCTATCAAACACATTACAACTTCTACTACAGTCACAGATCAGTCACGGTTAGCTAAAAAAAATTTCCATGAGGGACTTTTTTTCTAAGGAAGAAGGCTTTAGGGTCAACTTAGCTAAATTTAATATAAGCACCCCCACCGTTATTTCACTTTGCAATGAAAAAAATCTAAAGGAAATGCAATCTGAATTACTGTGTACATGTAATTTCATTATCGGAAGCAAGAACACCATGTGACTAAAATGTTTAGTCCAGTTACAGAACCACAGTAAAGTCTGGTTTGAACACAACACACTGCACAGTAAATTAAATTAAAAGTATATTAATCTCTAAAAAGTACTATAACAGTCACAGAGTACTTTAACTGTAAAAATAATTAATTGTAAGCCCTGCCAAACCCCATTATATTGATAAGTTGCAACTTGCAATGCAGTCAAGAAATGGTTAATTATTTCAGAATCACGGGAATTATCATCATAAAATTACTATATTATAAAAGTTACTGTCATGGATGTTAAATTTAATGATGATAATTCCTGTGATTCTGAATTAATTAACCATTTCTTGACTGCATTGCAAGTTGCAACTTATCAATATAATGGGGTTTGGCAGGGCTTACAATACAATACAATTTATTATTATTATAGTTAGAGTACTCTGTGACTGTTATAGTACTTTTTAGAGATTAATATACTTTTAAATTAATTTACTGTGCAGTGTGTTCTGTTCAAACCAGACTTTACTGTGGTTCTGTAACTGGACTAAACATTTTAGTCACATGGTGTTCTTGCTTCCGATAATGAAATTACATGTACACAGTAATTCAGATTGCATTTCCTTTAGATTTTTTTCATTGCAAAGTGAAATAACGGTGGGGGTGCTTATATTAAATTTAGCTAAGTTGACCCTAAAGCCTTCTTCCTTAGAAAAAAAGTCCCTCATGGAAAATGTATAGTAGAAGACAAGTTGTACATGTACTGTCTGTCTGACACTGTGTTGTTGTATGTGTTGATGTCTTATTTACCTGAGAGGTCGCCTCTGGCTCGCTCCTCCGTCCATGCCTCACGGTCCTCCACACACACACACACACAGCTGCCACACAGCAGCTGACAGCTCCTCCTAGCCATAGCTGGCTCTATTAGTCAGACCGTCTGCCTCCCTTGTTTGGTCTGGTAGACCCAGAAATTCAGCACGGCTGCATGGCAGGCACACCATGGCACACACTAAATCCCAGAAGCTCCAGCCTCCTGTACTGAGTCTTCTTCCCGCCTGAACTTCAATTCTGTGTCGGCGGTGCAACGTCACTCAGCAGCAACCCAGTAGGCACGCCTCCCGGCAGCGCTGATGCTGATTGGCTGTGTAACATAGCTCCATCATGGAGGCAGTTTTGAGAACCGCCTCCATTAGAGCTTGTATGGGGCCCGGCAAGTCACCACTGGGTGGCACTAAAGTGAAACTATATTCAGATCCATATTGCACAATTTATGGAGGGCAGGGGACCGGCTCACTGCCTCCTAATTGCGCAACATGAATGCTGAATTTAATTTGGCAGCACAAGCGCACTAGCGCAGTATGAAATATGATGTGGGTAATCGCCATGGGGTGGGGGGTGTACCCTTGGGGGTGAGGGTGGCTAAAAAAAAAAAAGAATACAAAAACATATTTTTATTTTTCAAATTAAACATTATTTAAAATCTTTCTTCTGTGATTGGACAGGGGAGGCGCCGCCTCCCCTGCCTCCTATTACTGCACGTCACTGCTCACCATCACACACGGGGGGACACTAGGTAGCAAGCATATTATATATATTTACAGCTTACCATCACACACGAGGGACACTAGGTAGCAAGCATATTATATATATTTACAACTCACCAACACACACGGGGGACACTAGGTAGCAAGCATATTATATATATTTACAACTCACCATCACACACGAGGGACACTAGGTAGCAAGCATATTATATATATTTACAACTTACCATCACACACGAGGGACACTAGGTAGCAAGCATATTATATATATTTACAACTTACCTTCACACACGGGGGACAATAGGTAGCAAGCATATTATATATATTTACAACTTACCATCACACACGAGGCACACTAGGTAGCAAGCATATTATATATATTTACAACTCACCATCACACACGAGGGACACTAGGTAGCAAGCATATTATATATATTTACAACTTACCATCACACACGAGGGACACTAGGTAGCAAGCATATTATATATATTTACAACTCACCATCACACACGAGGGACACTAGGTAGCAAGCATATTATATATATTTACAACTTACCATCACACACGAGGGACACTAGGTAGCAAGCATATTATATATATTTACAACTTACCATCACACACGAGGGACACTAGGTAGCAAGCATATTATATATATTTACAACTCACCATCACACACGGGGACACTAGGTAGCAAGCATATTATATATATTTACAGCTCACCATCACACATGAGTGACACTAGGTAGCAAGCATATTATATATATTTACAACTTACCATCACACAAGAGGGACACTAGGTAGCAAGCATATTATATATATTTACAACTTACCATCACACACGAGGGACACTAGGTAGCAAGCATATTATATATATTTACAACTTACCATCACACACGAGGGACACTAGGTAGCAAGCATATTATATATATTTACAGCTCACCATCACACACGAGGGACACTAGGTAGCAAGCATATTATATATATTTACAACTTACCATCACACACGAGGGACACTAGGTAGCAAGCATATTATATATATTTACAGCTTACCATCACACACAGGGGACACTAGGTAGCAAGCATATTATATATATTTACAATTCACCATCACACACGAGGGACACTAGGTAGCAAGCATATTATATATATTTACAACTCACCATCACACATGAGGGACACTAGGTAGCAAGCATATTATATATATTTACAGCTTACCATCACCCACGAGGTACACTAGGTAGCAAGCATATGATATATATTTACAGCTCACCATCACACACGAGGGACACTAGGTAGCAAGCATATTATATATATTTACAACTTACCATCACACACGAGGGACACTAGGTAGCAACCATATTATATATATTTACAGCTTACCATCACCCACGAGGTACACTAGGTAGCAAGCATATGATATATATTTACAGCTCACCATCACACACAAGGGACACTAGGTAGCAAGCATATTATATATATTTACAACTTACCATCACACACGAGGGACACTAGGTAGCAAGCATATTATATATATTTACAGCTTACCATCACACACGAGGGACACTAGGTAGCAAGCATATTATATATATTTACAACTCACCATCACACACGAGGGACACTAGGTAGCAAGCATATTATATATATTTACAACTTACCATCACACACGAGGGACACTAGGTAGCAAGCATATTATATATATTTACAACTTACCATCACACACGAGGGACACTAGGTAGCAAGCATATTATATATATTTACAACTCACCATCACACACGAAGGACACTAGGTAGCAAGCATATTATATATATTTACAGCTCACCATCACACACAAGGGACACTAGGTAGCAAGCATATTATATATATTTACAACTTACCATCACACACGAGGGACACTAGGTAGCAAGCATATTATATATATTTACAGCTTACCATCACACACGGGGACACTAGGTAGCAAGCATATTATATATATTTACAACTTACCATCACACACGAGGGACACTAGGTAGCAAGCATATTATATATATTTACAACTCACCATCACACACGGGGGACACTAGGTAGCAAGCATATTATATATATTTACAACTCACCATCACACACGAGTGACACTAGGTAGCAAGCATATTATATATATTTACAACTTACCATTACACACGAGGGACACTAGGTAGCAAGCATATTATATATATTTACAGCTTACCATCACACACGGGGGACACTAGGTAGCAAGCATATTATATATATTTACAACTTACCATCACACACGAGGGACACTAGGTAGCAAGCATATTATATATATTTACAACTCACCATCACACACGGGGGGACACTAGGTAGCAAGCATATTATATATATTTACAGCTTACCATCACACACGGGGGACACTAGGTAGCAAGCATATTATATATATTTACAGCTTACCATCACACACGAGGGACACTAGGTAGCAAGCATATTATATATATTTACAGCTTACCATCACACACGGGGGACACTAGGTAGCAAGCATATTATATATATTTACAACTCACCATCACACACGAGGGACACTAGGTAGCAAGCATATTATATATATTTACAGCTTACCATCACACACGAGGGGACACTAGGTAGCAAGCATATTATATATATTTACAACTTACCATCACACACGAGGGACACTAGGTAGCAAGCATATTATATATATTTACAACTCACCATCACACACGAGGGGACACTAGGTAGCAAGCATATTATATATATTTACAGCTTACCATTACACACGGGGGACACTAGGTAGCAAGCATATTATATATATTTACAGCTTACCATCACACACGAGGGACACTAGGTAGCAAGCATATTATATATATTTACAACTCACCATCACACACGAGGGACACTAGGTAGCAAGCATATTATATATATTTACAACTCACCATCACACACGGGGACACTAGGTAGCAAGCATATTATATATATTTACAACTCACCATCACACACAGGGACACTAGGTAGCAAGCATATTATATATATTTACAACTCACCATCACACACGAGGGACACTAGGTAGCAAGCATATTATATATATTTACAGCTTACCATCACACACGAGGGACACTAGGTAGCAAGCATATTATATATATTTACAACTCACCATCACACACGAGGGACACTAGGTAGCAAGCATATTATATATATTTACAGCTCACCATCACACACGAGGGACACTAGGTAGCAAGCATATTATATATATTTACAACTTACCATCACACACGAGGGACACTAGGTAGCAAGCATATTATATATATTTACAGCTTACCATCACACACGAGGGACACTAGGTAGCAAGCATATTATATATATTTACAACTCACCATCACGCACGAGGGACACTAGGTAGCAAGCATATTATATATATTTACAACTTACCATCACACACGAGGGACACTAGGTAGCAAGCATATTATATATATTTACAGCTTACCATCACACACGAGGGACACTAGGTAGCAAGCATATTATATATATTTACAACTCACCATCACACACGAGGGACACTAGGTAGCAAGCATATTATATATATTTACAACTTACCATTCACACACGAGGGACACTAGGTAGCAAGCATATTATATATATTTACAACTCACCATCACACACGAGGGACACTAGGTAGCAAGCATATTATATATATTTACAACTCACCATCACACACGAGGGACACTAGGTAGCAAGCATATTATATATATTTACAACTCACCATCACACACGAGGGACACTAGGTAGCAAGCATATTATATATATTTACAACTTACCATCACACACGAGGGACACTAGGTAGCAAGCATATTATATATATTTACAACTTACCATCACACACGAGGGACACTAGGTAGCAAGCATATTATATATATTTACAACTCACCATCACACACGAGGGACACTAGGTAGCAAGCATATTATATATATTTACAACTCACCATCACACACGAGGGACACTAGGTAGCAAGCATATTATATATATTTACAACTCACCATCACACACGAGGGACACTAGGTAGCAAGCATATTATATATATTTACAGCTTACCATCACACACGAGGGACACTAGGTAGCAAGCATATTATATATATTTACAACTCACCATCACACACGAGGGACACTAGGTAGCAAGCATATTATATATATTTACAACTTACCATCACACACGAGGGACACTAGGTAGCAAGCATATTATATATATTTACAACTTACCATCACACACGAGGGACACTAGGTAGCAAGCATATTATATATATTTACAACTCACCATTCACACACGAGGGACACTAGGTAGCAAGCATATTATATATATTTACAGCTTACCATCACACACGAGGGACACTAGGTAGCAAGCATATTATATATATTTACAACTTACCATCACACACGAGGGACACTAGGTAGCAAGCATATTATATATATTTACAACTCACCATCACACACAAGGGACACTAGGTAGCAAGCATATTATATATATTTACAACTTACCATCACACACGAGGGACACTAGGTAGCAAGCATATTATATATATTTACAGCTTACCATCACACACGGGGACACTAGGTAGCAAGCATATTATATATATTTACAACTTACCATCACACACGAGGGACACTAGGTAGCAAGCATATTATATATATTTACAACTCACCATCACACACGGGGGACACTAGGTAGCAAGCATATTATATATATTTACAACTCACCATCACACACGAGGGACACTAGGTAGCAAGCATATTATATATATTTACAACTTACCATCACACACGAGGGACACTAGGTAGCAAGCATATTATATATATTTACAACTCACCATCACACACGAGGGACACTAGGTAGCAAGCATATTATATATATTTACAACTCACCATCACACACAAGGGACACTAGGTAGCAAGCATATTATATATATTTACAACTCACCATCATACACGAGGGACACTAGGTAGCAAGCATATTATATATATTTACAGCTTACCATCACACACGAGGGACACTAGGTAGCAAGCATATTATATATATTTACAGCTTACCATCACACACGGGGGACACTAGGTAGCAAGCATATTATATATATTTACAACTTACCATCACACACGAGGGACACTAGGTAGCAAGCATATTATATATATTTACAACTCACCATCACACACGAGGGGACACTAGGTAGCAAGCATATTATATATATTTACAACTTACCATCACACACGAGGGACACTAGGTAGCAAGCATATTATATATATTTACAGCTTACCATCACACACGGGGACACTAGGTAGCAAGCATATTATATATATTTACAACTTACCATCACACACGAGGGACACTAGGTAGCAAGCATATTATATATATTTACAACTCACCATCACACACGGGGGACACTAGGTAGCAAGCATATTATATATATTTACAACTCACCATCACACACGAGTGACACTAGGTAGCAAGCATATTATATATATTTACAACTTACCATTACACACGAGGGACACTAGGTAGCAAGCATATTATATATATTTACAACTCACCATCACACACGAGGGACACTAGGTAGCAAGCATATTATATATATTTACAACTCACCATCACACACAAGGGACACTAGGTAGCAAGCATATTATATATATTTACAACTCACCATCACACACGAGGGACACTAGGTAGCAAGCATATTATATATATTTACAGCTTACCATCACACACGAGGGACACTAGGTAGCAAGCATATTATATATATTTACAGCTTACCATCACACACGGGGGACACTAGGTAGCAAGCATATTATATATATTTACAACTTACCATCACACACGAGGGACACTAGGTAGCAAGCATATTATATATATTTACAACTCACCATCACACACGGGGGGACACTAGGTAGCAAGCATATTATATATATTTACAGCTTACCATCACACACGGGGGACACTAGGTAGCAAGCATATTATATATATTTACAGCTTACCATCACACACGAGGGACACTAGGTAGCAAGCATATTATATATATTTACAGCTTACCATCACACACGGGGGACACTAGGTAGCAAGCATATTATATTATTTACAACTCACCATCACACACGAGGGACACTAGGTAGCAAGCATATTATATATATTTACAGCTTACCATCACACACGGGGGACACTAGGTAGCAAGCATATTATATATATTTACAACTTACCATCACACACGAGGGACACTAGGTAGCAAGCATATTATATATATTTACAACTCACCATCACACACGGGGGGACACTAGGTAGCAAGCATATTATATATATTTACAGCTTACCATCACACACGGGGGACACTAGGTAGCAAGCATATTATATATATTTACAGCTTACCATCACACACGAGGGACACTAGGTAGCAAGCATATTATATATATTTACAGCTTACCATCACACACCAGGGACACTAGGTAGCAAGCATATTATATATATTTACAGCTTACCATCACACACGAGGGACACTAGGTAGCAAGCATATTATATATATTTACAACTCACCATCACACACGAGGGACACTAGGTAGCAAGCATATTATATATATTTACAGCTCACCATCACACACGAGGGACACTAGGTAGCAAGCATATTATATATATTTACAACTTACCATTACACACGAGGGACACTAAGTAGCAAGCATATTATATATATTTACAGCTTACCATCACACACGAGGGATACTAGGTAGCAAGCATATTATATATATTTACAACTCACCATCACGCACGAGGGACACTAGGTAGCAAGCATATTATATATATTTACAACTTACCATTACACACGAGGGACACTAAGTAGCAAGCATATTATATATATTTACAGCTTACCATCACACACGAGGGACACTAGGTAGCAAGCATATTATATATATTTACAACTCACCATCACATACGAGGGACACTAGGTAGCAAGCATATTATATATATTTACAACTTACCATTACACACGAGGGACACTAAGTAGCAAGCATATTATATATATTTACAACTCACCATCACACACGAGGGACACTAGGTAGCAAGCATATTATATATATTTACATCTCACCATCACACACGAGGGACACTAGGTAGCAAGCATATTATATATATTTACAACTCACCATCACACACGAGGGACACTTGGTAGCAAGCATATTATATATATTTACAACTTACCATTACACACGAGGGACACTAAGTAGCAAGCATATTATATATATTTACAACTTACCATCACACACGGGGATCACTAGGTAGCAAGCATATTATATATATTTACAACTCACCATCACACACGGGGACACTAGGTAGCAAGCATATTATATATATTTACAACTCACCATCACACACGAGGGACACTAAGTAGCAAGCATATTATATATATTTACAACTCACCATCACACACGAGGGACACTAGGTAGCAAGCATATTATATATATTTACAGCTTACCATCACACACGAGGCACACTAGGTAGCAAGCATATTATATATATTTACAACTTACCATCACACACGAGGGACACTAGGTCGCAAGCATATTATATATTTACAACTTACCTTCACACACGAGGGACACTAGGTAGCAAGCATATTATATATATTTACAACTCACCATCACACACGGGGGACACTAGGTAGCAAGCATATTATATATATTTACAACTTACCATCACACACGAGGGACACTAGGTAGCAAGCATATTATATATATTTACAGCTTACCATCACACACGGGGGACACTAGGTAGCAAGCATATTATATATATTTACAACTTACCATCACACACGAGGGACTCTAGGTAGCAAGCATATTATATATATTTACAGCTCACCATCACACACGGGGGACACTAGGTAGCAAGCATATTATATATATTTACAGCTCACCATCACACACGGGGGACACTAGGTAGCAAGCATATTATATATATTTACAACTTACCACCACACACGAGGGACACTAGGTAGCAAGCATATTATATATATTTACAGCTCACCATCACACATGGGGGACACTAGGTAGCAAGCATATTATATATATTTACAGCTTACCATCACACACGAGGGACAATAGGTAGCAAGCATATTATATATATTTACAACTTACCATCACACACGAGGGACAATAGGTAGCAAGCATATTATATATATTTACAACTTACCATCACACACGAGGGACACTAGGTAGCAAGCATATTATATATATTTGCAACTTACCATCACACACGGGGGACACTAGGTAGCAAGCATATTATATATATTTACAACTCACCATCACACACGGGGGACACTAGGTAGCAAGCATATTATATATATTTACAACTTACCATCACACACGGGGGGACACTAGGTAGCAAGCATATTATATATATTTACAACTCACCATCACACACAAGGGACACTAGGTAGCAAGCATATTATATATATTTACAACTTACCATCACACACGGGGGGACACTAGGTAGCAAGCATATTATATATATTTACAACTCACCATCACACACGAGGGGACACTAGGTAGCAAGCATATTATATATATTTACAACTTACCATCACACACAAGGGACACTAGGTAGCGAGCATATTATATATATTTACAGCTCACCATCACACACGGGGGACACTAGGTAGCAAGCATATTATATATATTTACAGCTCACCATCACACACGGGGGACACTAGGTAGCAAGCATATTATATATATTTACAGCTTACCATCACACACGGGGGACACTAGGTAACAAGCATATTATATATATTTATAGCTTACCATCACACATGAGGGACACTAAGTAGCAAGCATATTATATATATTTACAACTCACCATCACACACGAGGGACACTAGGTAGCAAGAATATTATATATATTTACAGCTTACCATCACACACGGGGACACTAGGTAGCAAGCATATTATATATATTTACAGCTCACCATCACACACGAGGGACACTAGGTAGCAAGCATATTATATATATTTACAACTCACCATCACACACGGGGACACTAGGTAGCAAGCATATTATATATATTTACAACTCACCATCACACACGAGGGACACTAGGTAGCAAGCATATTATATATATTTACAGCTCACCATCACACACGAGGGACACTAGGCAGCAAGCATATTATATATATTTACAGCTTACCATCACACACGAGGGACACTAGGTAACAAGCATATTATATATATTTACAACTTACCATTACACACGAGGGACACGAGGTAGCAAGCATATTATATATATTTACAGCTTACCATCACACACGAGGGACACTAGGTAACAAGCATATTATATATATTTACAACTTACCATTACACACGAGGGACACTAGGTAGCAAGCATATTATATATATTTACAACTCACCATCACACACGAGGGACACTAGGTAACAAACATATTATATATATTTAGAACTTACCATTACACACGAGGGACACTAGGTAGCAAGCATATTATATATATTTACAACTCACCATAACACACGAGGGACACTAGGTAGCAAGCATATTATATATATTTACAGCTTACCATCACACACAAGGGACACTAGGTAGCAAGCATATTATATATATTTACAACTCACCATCAAACACGGGGGACACTAGGTAGCAAGCATATTATATATATTTACAGCTCACCATCACACACGAGGGACACTAGGTAGCAAGCATATTATATATATTTACAACTCACCATCACACACGAGGGACACTAGGTAGCAAGCATATTATATATATTTACAACTCACCATCACACACGGGGGACACTAGGTAGCAAGCATATTATATATATTTACAACTCACCATCACACACGAGGGACACTAGGTAGCAAGCATATTATATATATTTACAGCTTACCATCACACACGGGGGACACTAGGTAGCAAGCATATTATATATATTTACAACTCACCATCACACACGGGGGACACTAGGTAGCAAGCATATTATATATATTTACAACTCACCATCACACACGAGGGACACTAGGTAGCAAGCATATTATATATATTTACAGCTTACCATCACACACGGGGGACACTAGGTAGCAAGCATATTATATATATTTACAGCTTACCATCACACACGAGGGACACTAGGTAGCAAGCATATTATATATATTTTCAACTTACCATCACACACGGGGGACACTAGGTAGCAAGCATATTATATATATTTACAGCTTACCATAACACACGAGGGACACTAGGTAACAAACATATTATATATATTTACAACTCACCATCACACACGGGGACACTAGGTAGCAAGCATATTATATATATTTACAACTTACCATCACACATGAGGGACACTAGGTAACAAGCATATTATATATATTTACAACTCACCTTCACACACGGGGGACACTAGGTAGCAAGCATATTACATATATTTACAACTCACCATCACACACGGGGACACTAGGTAGCAAGCATATTATATATATTTACAACTCACCATCACACACGGGGACACTAGGTAGCAAGCATATTATATATATTTACAACTCACCATCACACACAGGGACACTAGGTAGCAAGCATATTATATATATTTACAACTCACCATCACACACGAGGGACACTAACTAGCAAGCATATTATATATATTTACAACATACCATCACACACTAGGGGACACTAGGTAGCAAGCATATTATATGTATTTACAACTTACCATCACACACGGGGGACACTAGGTAGCAAGCATATTATATATATTTACAACTCACCATCACACACGAGGGACACTAGGTAGCAAGCATATTATATATATTTACAACTCACCATCACACACGGGGGACACTAGGTAGCAAGCATATTATATATATTTACAACTTACCATCACACACGAGGGACACTAGGTAGCAAGCATATTATATATATTTACAACTCACCATCACACACGAGGGACACTAGGTAGCAAGCATATTATATATATTTACAACTCACCATCACACACGGGGGACACTAGGTAGCAAGCATATTATATATATTTATAACTCACCATCACACACGGGGGACACTAGGTAGCAAGCATATTATATATATTTACAACTCACCATCACACACGAGGGACACTAGGTAGCAAGCATATTATATATATTTACAACTCACCATCACACACGAGGGACACTAGGTAGCAAGCATATTATATATATTTACAGCTTACCATCACACACGAGGGACACTAGGTAGCAAGCATATTATATATATTTACAGCTTACCATCACACACGAGGGGACACTAGGTAGCAAGCATATTATATATATTTACAGCTTACCATCACACACGAGGGACACTAGGTAGCAAGCATATTATATATATTTACAACTTACCATCACACACGAGGGACACTAGGTAGCAAGCATATTATATATATTTACAGCTTACCATCACACACGAGGGACACTAGGTAACAAGCATATTATATATATTTACAACTCACCATCACACACGAGCGACACTAGGTAGCAAGCATATTATATATATTTACAACTCACCATCACACACGAGGGACACTAGGTAGCAAGCATATTATATATATTTACAACTCACCATCACACACGAGGGACACTAGGTAGCAAGCATATTATATATATTTACAATTCACCATCACACACGAGGGACACTAGGTAGCAAGCATATTATATATATTTACAGCTCACCATCACACACGAGGGACACTAGGTAGGAAGCATAGTATATATATTTACAACTCACCATCACACACGGGGGACACTAGGTAGCAAGCATAGTATATATATTTACAACTTACCATCACACACGGGGGACACTAGGTAGCAAGCATAGTATATATATTTACAACTTACCATCACACACGGGGGTCACTAGGTAGCAAGCATAGTATATATATTTACAACTTACCATCACACACGGGGGACACTAGGTAGCAAGCATATTATATATATATTGTGTTTGCGCTCTCTAAATATATATGTATATACACATACTAACACATAAGTATATATGTATATACACACATTAACACATAAATATATATGTATATAAACATACTAACACATAAATATAAATGTATATACACATAGTAACATATAAATATATATGTATATACACATAGTAAGTTAGTAACACATAAATATATATATATACACATAGTAACACAAATATATATGTATATACACATAGTAACACATAAATACATATGTATATACACATAGTAACACATAAATACATATGTATATACACATAGTAACACATAAATATATATGTATATACACATAGTAACACATAAATATATATGTATATACACATAGTAACACATAAATATATATGTATATACACATAGTAACACATACATATATATGTATATACACATATTAACACATAAATATATATGTATATACACATAATAACACATAAATATACATATGTATGTATGTGTTTATATGTGTATATATGCCTATATCTGTATACATATGTATGTATGTGTTTATATGCGTATATATATCTTTATCTGTATACATATGTATTTATATGTTTATATGTGTATATATGTCTATATCTGTATACATATATATGTATGTGTTTATATGTGTATATATGTCTTTATCTGTATACATATGTATTTATGTGTTTATATGTGTATATATGTCTATATCTGTATACATATGTATGTATGTGTTTATATGTGTTTATATGTGTATATATGTCTTTATCTGTATACATATGTATTTATGTGTTTATATGTGTATATATGTCTATATCTGTAAACATATGTATTATGTGTTTATATGTGTATATATGTCTATATCTGTATACATATGTATTTATGTGTTTATATGTGTATATATGTCTATATCTGTATACATATTTATGTATGTGTTTATATGTGTATATATGTCTATATCTGTATACATATGTATTTATGTGTTTATATGTGTATATATGTCTTTATCTGTATACGTATGTATTTATGTGTTTATATGTGTATATATGTCTATATCTGTATACATATGTATTTATGTGTTTATATGTGTATATATGTCTATATCTGTATACATATGTATTATGTGTTTATATGTGTATATATGTCTATATCTGTATACATATGTATTTATGTGTTTATATGTGTATATATGTCTATATCTGTATACATATGTATGTATGTGTTTATATGTGTATATATGTTTATATCTGTATACATATGTATGTATGTGTTTATATGTGTATATATGTCTATATCTGTATACATATGTATTTATGTGTTTATATGTGTATATATGTATGTGTTTATATGTGTATATATACATACATATGTACACAAACACACACACACACATATATAGACATTTATATATACAGTATACAGTATACAGTATACATACATAAACATCTTTAGACATGTATATGTATTTTAATGTTAAAGCCCTTTGCTTTCCTTTTTTTTCTTCTAACACCTGAGATCGCATATCTTTGAGCCTTTTGTGTGCAATATTTTTTAAATAATTTTATGAGATAGTGTTATTGTATATTATATATTTATGTGCAACCATTTACATTGTCCCCAAAGTACACAAAGATTACACAAACCACCAGAGAGACCTATTGTCTCTGGCAAAATGTCTGTGTGAGCAAGTTAGCAAGCATATTATATATATTTACAGCTTACCATCACACACGAGGGACACTAGATAGCAAGCATATTATATATATTATGTGTTTGCGCTCTCTAAATATATATGTATATACACATACTAACACATAAATATATATGTATATACACATAGTAACACATAAATATATATGTATATACACATACTAACACATGAATATATCTTTATATACACATAATAACACATAATTATATATGTATATACACATAGTAACACATAAATATATATGTATATACACATAGTAACACATACATATATATGTATATACACATAATAACACATAAATATATATGTATATACACATACTAACACATACATATATATGTATATACACATAGTAACACATAAATATATATGTATATACACATAGTAACACATAAATATATATGTATATACACATAGTAACACATAAATATATATGTATATACACATACTAACACATAAATATATATGTATATACACATAGTAACACATAAATATATATGTATATACACATAGTAATTAAAGAAAGACAGGAGCACCAGTGGATGTGTGAATCAGCGTTTATTCACCATAGACGCTGCAATAAAAGCACTCGAAAACATATGTCAATTTGTGAGGTGCTTCAAAAAAATGAAATGAACTCCGTATTTGCTGACAGCAGCTGATTGCTCAATGGGATGTAAAGGTGGTTGAACAGCTGACGCGTTTCGGCAGTGTTGCCGTAGTCTTAGCTGAGTAAAACTTAAAACTTAAAAACAAGCGCCCTTTTTCAAGGGCTAACCTTCCTCCCATTGGGCAATCCGTTGAGCCAATCAGGACTATCAATAATTGAGACTATCAATATATACAGGGAATTAGGCATATTTGTTCTGTTCTGTTTAAAGAATATTTGTATCGAATTGTATAAAGTATTAATAACATTTGGGTATAAGGAGTAACACGGAGGTTTAAACAGTACTAGCAGCTGTTAATTATTGATAGTCTCAATTATTGATAGTCCTGATTGGCTCAACGGATTGCCCAATGGGAGGAAGGTTAGCCCTTGAAAAAGGGCGCTTGTTTTTAAGTTTTACTCAGCTAAGACTACGGCAACACTGCCGAAACGCGTCAGCTGTTCAACCACCTTTACATCCCATTGAGCAATCAGCTGCTGTCAGCAAATACGGAGTTCATTTCATTTTTTTGAAGCACCTCACAAATTGACATATGTTTTCGAGTGCTTTTATTGCAGCGTCTATGGTGAATAAACGCTGATTCACACATCCACTGGTGCTCCTGTCTTTCTTTAATTGCTTTGAATCATTGGATCCCTACGGAGAGCACAGTTGAGGCATTGCGCCTCCTCCCCTCCCCCTCCCGTGGATTGGATGGCGCACTCACCGGGTGATGATGTCACAGGCCGCTAGCCAATAGGAGGAGCCGCACGCGTCTGAGGAGGGCGGGGGTTCAAGTTGGTTGTTGTCGATGAAACCAAGGAGCTAAATTTGGGGCTGAGGAGAAGAAAATCGGCATACGGATACGGATTGCGGACGCCCGCTGATCAGGTTGCAGACCGCAGACCAACCACAGAAGAAACCCCTCCCTAGGACCGGACGCGGTAAGTCGACAGTACGAAAAGCTCTATTTCAGTGTGGAACTTTTGTTTGTTATATATATACACATAGTAACACATAAATATATATGTATATACACATAGTAACACATAAATATATATGTATATACACATACTAACACATAAATATATATGTATATACACATAGTAACACATACATATATATGTATATACACATAGTAACACATAAATATATATGTATATACACATACACATAAATTTATATGTATATACACATAGTAACACATAAATATATATGTATATACACACACATAAATATATATGTATATACACATAGTAACACATAAATATATATGTATATACACATACTAACACATAAATATATATGTATATACACATAGTAACACATATATATATATATATATATACACAAAGTAACACATAAATATATATGTATATACATATAATAACACATAAATATATATGTATATACACATACTAACACATAAATATATATGTATATACACATAGTAACACATAAATATATATGTATATACACATAGTAACACATAAATATATATATATATATATATACACACACATAATAACACATAAATATATATATATATATACTCATAGTAACACATAAATATATATGTATATACACATAGTAACACATAGATATATATATGTATACACACATAATAACACATAAATATATATGTATATACTCATAGTAACACATAAATATATATGTATATACACATAGTAACACATAAATATATATGTATATACACATAGTAACACATAAATATATATGTATATACACATAGTAACACATAAATATATATGTATATACACATAGTAACACATAAATATATATGTATATACACATGCTAACACATAAATATATATGTATATATACATAGTAATACATAAATATATATGTATATACACATAGTAACACATAAATATATCTGTATATACACACATACTAACACATAAATATATATGTATACACACATAATAACACATACATATATATGTATATACACATAATAACACATAAATATATATGTATATACACATACTAACACATAAATATATATGTATATACACATAGTAACACATACATATATATGTATATACACATAATAACACATAAATATATATGTATATGCACATACTAACACATAAATATATATGTATATACACATACTAACACATAAATATATATATGTATATACACATAATAACACATAAATATATATGTATATACACATAGTAACACATAAATATATATGTATATACACATAGTAACACATAACTATATATGTATATACACATACTAACACATAAATATATATGTATATACACATACTAACACATAAATATATCTGTATATACACATAGTAACACATAAATATATATGTATATACACATAGTAACACATAAATATGTATGTATATACACATAGTAACACATAAATATGTATGTATATACACATAGTAACACATAAATATATATGTATATACACTTACTGCTATACTGTGTATAACTGCTACTTTTCTTAGCACTTTAATTCCTGTTACTCCCCCTATCGGGGGAGGTATATATTGCATGCCTGATTACCCTGACATAGTATAACAACAAAACATGCGGTCTGGGACCCATGGTAACTAGGTTGTGTTAAGTAGTACTGTTCTTAGCACTTTAATCCCTGTTACTCCCCCTATCGGGGGAGGTCTATATGGCCTGCATGATTACCCTGACAAAGTATAACAACAAAACATGTGGTGTGGGACCCATGGTAACTAGGTTGTGTTAAGTAATACTATTCTTAGCACTTTAATCCCTGTTACTCCCCCTATCAAGGGAGGTCTATATGGCCTGCATGATTACCCTGACAAAGTATAACAACAAAACATGCCGTCTGGGACCCATGGTAACTAGGTTGTGTTAAGTAGTACTATTCTTAGCACTTTCATCCCTGTAACTCCCCCTATCGGGGGAGGTCTATATGGCCTGCATGATTACCCTACCAAAATATAACAATAAGACATGTGGTCTTGGACCCATGGTAACTAGGTTGTGTTAAGTAGTACTATTCTTAGCACTTGAATCCCTGTTACTCCCCCTATCAAGGGAGGTCTATATGGCCTGCATGATTACCCTGACAAAGTATAACAACAAAACATGCGGTCTGGGACCCATGGTAACTAGGTTGTGTTAAGTAGTACTATTCTTAGCACTTTCATCCCTGTAACTCCCCCTATCAGGGGAGGTCTATATGGCCTGCATGATTACCCTACCAAAATATAACAATAAGACATGCGGTCTGGGACCCATGGTAACTAGGTTGTGTTAAGTAGTACTATTCTTAGCACTTTAATCCGTTACTCCCCCTATCGGGGGAGGTCTATATGGCCTGCATGATTACCCTGACAAAGTATAACAGCAAAACATGCGGTCTGGGACCCATGGTAACTAGGTTGTGTTAAGTAGTACTATTCTTAGCACTTTCATCCCTGTAACTCCCCCTATCGGGGGAGGTCTATATGGCCTGAATGATTACCCTGACAAAGTATAACAACCAAACATGCGGTCTGGGACCAATGGTGGTACTGTTATAACTAGGTTTTCTTAAGTAGTACTATTCTTAGCAGTTTAATCCCTGTGATTGGTCTATCCTCCTACTTCAAATTTGTCAAAAACACAAGTGGCTGTCTCAAAACAGTCCGGACACGAGATAGATATATTTGATAGACGTCTGAGAGTATTGTGGATGAAGTGCAACAGTCTAGGAAAACTGCTAGTGAAAGGCACAGTGTGAGCGGTAGATCTAAAGTAATGGAAAGGCCTAGAAGTGGATGGACGCAACATGCCCGATGCACACAGTGCTACCGTGCCCATGATCAGAGTGTTATATGCCCGGCCAGAGATAAAAGATGCAGAAAATGTAACAGAATGGGCCATTTTGAAGTGGTGTGTAAAACTGAATACATTAAGGAGATGCAGGTGGACAGTGACCAGGAGGGTCAGGAAGTGTCTTTTGTGGGGTCCGTTGTGGAACGGCCAAGCTCAGAGGAAGATTGGAAAGTTACTTTTACTGTAATGGGAGCCAAAGTTGATTTTAAGATTGACACAGGAGCAGATATCACTGTAATGTCTTTTGCTGAATTTATGAAACTGCCTCGACAGCCCCAGCTGGTGAAGGTTACTACAAATGTCCATATTCCTGGTGGCCGCATTGATTGTGTGGGGAAATTTCTTGTCAGCTGTGAGTACAAGCAAAGGAAGTTCACCATGTGGGTGCATGTGATCCGAGGTCAGTGTGTTAACAATTTATTGAGCAGAAAAGCAGCCTGTGACTTGGGCCTCGTGGCCAGAGTGAATGAGATTTCCGAAGATATGTTTGGCGAGTTGGGCCTACTGAATTGCAAACCAGTCCGTATAGCACTTAAAAGTGACGCAGTCCCATACAGTACTTCTACTCCACGTAGAAAACACCCTTGAGATGCCAGAGACTTTTAATGAGACTGCTCATGTTCAATGTTCAGGCAGTGCATGTGCCGGGGAAACAACTGGTTGTGGTGGATACACTATCCAGGCTCCCGCTGGCTGCTGCTGAAGAATCCTCCACAGAATCTGATGTGAAAGTGTATGTTGATTCAGTTCTGGCCTCTAAGTCCATTTCTTCAAGGAAACTGGAAGAGATAAAGAAACAGACATATTTGTACACAGATCTGCAAGAGGTTATAAAGTACATAAAAGAAGGCTGGCCCGAGAGCCGGGCAGCCTGGATGTCTTGAAGTGCTTACCAGCCAGAGAGGTTGCAGCTCACGGAGCTGGAGGGGTTGGTGCTGTTCCAAGACCGCATTGTAATTCCTGTCAGCATGAGGAAGGAGATGTTAAACAGGATTCACGATGGCCACTTAGGCATTACAAAGGGCAGCTATAGCTGTGTGGTGGCCTGGGATCAGCTCCGACATTGCAAATCACGTGTCTAAATGTGCCTTTTTGCGGGAACGCCAGCCTACTCAGAGAAGGGAGCCCTTGATTTCTACTCCGCTGCCTGCGGGGCCGTAGCAGAAAATAGCTGCTGATTTGTGTGAACTGCATGGAAAAAAGTTCCTTGTTGTGATCGACTACTATTCCAGGTACTTGGAAATTGCACCCCTGAATGATATCACAAGTCAAGCCGTTATCATTCGCCTGAAGAGCTTGTTCGCCCGGTGGGGCATTCCAATGGAGCTGTTGAGTGATGATGGTATGCAGTTCGCTTCTACAGAGTTCAGTGCTTTCAGCAGGGAATATGACTTTGTACATTCCACGTCAAGTCCACATTATCCGCAGGCCAACGGAATGGCTGAAAGGGCAGTTCAAACAAGAAAATTCACTCTAAAGCAATCTGAGCCGTACCTGGCCCTCTTGTCATACAGGGCGACGCCCATTCAAGCTACCGGGTTTAGCCCGGCACAGCTGATGCTAGGACGCCAGATTCGCACCACTTTACCCTCAGTGGGTGTCTTCAAGCCGCCTGGCCCTGTTCCTCGGGATGAAGTCCTTAGGAGGGATGAAGAGGACAAAAAGGGTTATCGTTTCTTCTACGACAGGAGACATTCTGTCAGGCCCTTACAGGAACTGAATACGGGGCAAAGTGTCAGAATTAAACTGGATGATGAGAAGAAATGGAAGACGCCTGCTACGGTAGTTGGCCGCTCTCCGGAACCAAGGTCTTATACAGTCCTTACTGAGGGAGGGACAGTTACACGCCGTAACCGAAGACATCTTCAGCCTGTACCTGAGAGTCTGGAACTGGATGCATCAGTACCACCGCCGGTGGGATCCCTTGTTCTAACAGAGGTGCCTTCCCCTCAGCAAGATCACAGCGGGGATATATCTTTGCCTCCAGTGGACTCTAATTCACCATCTTTTGTATCAGAGGACAGTTCATGCAAAGTTACATCAAGCGGAAGAGTGGTGAGACTTCCAGCCCGATATAGGGACTGACTTTAGCTAGAACAGTGACCGGAAGTATGGGCAGAACAATCCCATGGTCACTGTGGACTAGGGTAGTCTACCCCGATGTCCAAGTCAGGATGTAATTTATGTGTTTATATTTGCTGAACCTATTTGTTTATATATTGTTCGAAAAAATGTTGTTGTATACTCTGTTCGTATACCTTGTTATTTGTTATATTCAAATGTATGCTTCGCCTTTGAAAAAGGGGAAGATGTGATGAGAGCAGGATGTGATGTCACTAGTTGGGGGCGGGGCTTAGGTCCGGTAGTCTGTGTCACAGTTAGTTAGTGAAATCAACCTGACTAGATGTATGTTTCTGTGCTCTGTAGTGATGTAGCGAACATAAAAATTTGGGTTCGCGAACAGTGAACACGAACTTCCACAAATGTTCGTGAACGGGCGAACCGCCATAGACTTCAATAGGCAGGAAAATTTTAAAACCCACAGGGACTCTTTCTGGCCACAATAGTGATGAAAAAGTTGTTTCAAGGGGACTAACACCTGGACTGTGGCATGCCGGAGGGGGATCCATGGCAAAACTCCCATGGAAAATTGCATAGTTGATGCAGAGTCTGGTTTTAATCCATAAAGGGCATAAATCACCTAACATTATAAAATATGAGGAAAAAATGGAAAAAAACACACTTTTTCTAACTTTGGCCCCCAAAATCTGTTACACATCTACAACCACCAAAAAACAACCATGCTAAATAGTTTCTTAATTTTGTCCTGAGTTTAGAAATACCCAATGTTTACATGTTCTTTGCTTTTTTTGCAAGTTATAGGGAAATAAATACAAGAAGCACTTTGCTATTTCAAAACCATTTTTTTCAAAATGAGCGCTAGTTACATTGGAACCCTGATATCAATATATTTCATGCCACCATTTCACCGCCAAATGCGATCAAATAAAAAAAAATTGTTCACTTTTTCAAAAACTTTAGGTTTCTCACAGAAATTATTTACAAACAACTTATGCAATTATGGCACAAATGGTTGTAAATGCTTCTCTGGGATCCCCTTTGTTCAGAAATAGCAGACTTATATGGCTTTGGCGTTGCTTTTTGGTAATTAGAAGGCTGCTAAATGCCACTGCGCACCACACGTGTTTTATGCACAGCAGTGAAGGGGTTAATTAGGGAGCATGTAGGGAGCTTGTAGAGTTAATTTTAGCTTAAGTGTAGTGTAGTAGACAACCCAAAGTATTGATCTAGGCCCATTTTGGTATATTTAATGCCACCATTTCACCTCCAAATGCGATCAAATTTAAAAAAAACTTAAATTTTTCGCAATTTTAGGTTTCTCACTGAAATTATTTACAAACAGCTTGTGCAATTATGGCACAAATGGTTGTAAATACTTCTCTGGGATCCCCTTTGTTCAGAAATAGCAGACTTATATGGCTTTGGCGTTGCTTTCTGGTAATTAGAAGGCCGCTAAATGCTGCTGCGCATCCCACGTGTATTATGGCTAGCAGTGAAGGGGTTAAAGGGACACTATACCCAAACATTTTCTTTCATGATTAAGGTAGAGAATATAACTTTAAACAACATTCCAATTTACTTCTATTACCTAATTTGCTTTATTCTTTAGATATACTTTAATGAAGAAATAGCAATGCACACAGTGAACCAATCACAGGAGGCATCTATGTGCAGCTACCAATCCGCAGCTACTAAGCATATCTAGATATGCTTTTCAGCAAAGAATATCAAGAGAATGAAGCAAAATAGATAATAGAAGTAAATTAGAAAGTTGTTTATAATTGTATGCTCTTTCTAAATCATGAAAGACAATATTTGGGTTTCATGTCCCTTTAATTAGGTAGTTTGTAGGGAGCTTGCAGGGTTAATTTTAGCTTTAGTGTAGAGATCAGCCTCCCACCTGACACATCAGACCCCCTGATCCCTCCCAAACAGCTCCCTTCCCTCCCCCACCCCATAATTGTCCCCGCTATCTTAAGTACTGGCAGAAAGTCTGCCAGTACTAAAATAATTTTTTTTTTTAAAAAAAGCCCCCTACCTCCCTGATCCCCCCAAAACAGCTCTCTAACCTTCCCCATCTGCCTTATTGGCGGCCATCTTGGGTACTGGCAGCTGTCTGCTATTATTTCACAGTCAAAAAAGTGTTGTTTTTTTTTAAATGTACACTACTGTTACACCAGATATGAGTGGTGGCACTGGGCAAGTGGGCACAGTATACGCTGTGAGCCTGACACACACGCTGGCAGGCAGGCAACTGCAATTAGATTACACAGGAAAAAAAAAAAGCAGACTGATGTTCTAGCCCTAAAAAGGTCTTTTTGGGGTGCTGTCCTTACAGCAGAGATCAGATGAGTCCTTCAGGACTGTAGTGGACACTGAATACACTAGCCTAGCTATCGATTTCCCTATTAAATCAGCAGCAGCTACACTGTCCCTCTTCTCACTAACAATGCAGCTTCCGAATGAATCTAAAATGGCTGCTGTCCAGGAGCTGGGAGGGTCTGGGAGGGAGGGTCTGCTGCTGATTGGCTGTAATGTGTCTGCTGACTGTGAGGTACAGGGTCAAAGTTTACTCAATGATGACAAATAGGGGGGCGGATCGAACATCGCATATGTTCGCCCGCCGGCGAACTATTCGCGACATCACTAGTGCTCTGTAATAAAATAGAGTTGTACCATCATTGCTGTGTCCTGCATATGTCCTGCATCTCATGACAGTGCCTATTTAGGCTCACATAGGATTTTTATCACTTGGTGTAGGTAAGCAGATTGTGGAAAGAGGAAGTTTGATTGATGGTGAAAGCTAAAACAATGAGTGCGGAGAGTATGCAGGGACAGCGTTCAACTAGCGTAGATAAAGAGATCTACACAGCTGTATCTATGATCTGCAATTTACTAAAGTTTACTTTGACCTGCTGCTCACCTAGTCACCTGACCTGCTGCTAATGTTATTTAATAGAACGGCGCTGTATCAAAAAACACTCCCTCTGGAATGTTGGCTTCTCAGTTCCTGGTATTTACAAAAAACAGGGCTTTCTTTAACATCCTCTCCCCCACTCTCCTGCATGGTGCTGCTGTCTGTCTGTCACATAACAGCACCCTGTCAGTCTGCAGATTTAGGACACGATGAGTTGTATATGTCAAGCAGACTGCAGTAATGTTTAAAAGGAATACATATTTTGATTAGTTAAATAAGCCATCGTATTTGATTTACCGGTCTCTAAATTAATTAAAATAATAAATAAAGGGTCAGGGTAAATATTATTATTTTTTTTTTTTTTATTTTTTTTTTTTAACTTTTATTGAGATATTTCCAAGATGTACAATTTCAAGCATGAAAGAAAAACATTCAGAAAGCATTAATCGTTACAATACTATTGCAATAATACAATCATTTCAAACTCGAGATTAGCAATTATTGTTGGGTTAGGTTAAGAATACCAAACATCTGCTATAGAAATAAAATAAATTATCTGTAAATAAATTGACATCCTCCTGACTATCTGTATTTCTCTGAAAGAGAGGGTGTGTATAGAAATATTAATCCTATAGTTAACTATTAAAAATGTGACTGACTGTTTAGGTATTCTTCCCATAGGAAAAGTATATTGTGAAATTCTTCCACTAGCCTAGTGTGTGTGTAGTGATATTTCTCCAAGTGAAGAAAGTGAGTTACTTTAGTTTTCCATGATGTAGGAGATGGCAGGTTCGTTTTTTTTCCAATTTAGTGGGATTAGTTTAGTTTTTTTGCCGAATTAATCATAACTGTAAGGAGTGTTTGCTTTAATTTACATGTAATTTTCGGAAATTTGTTAAAGAGAAAAACCCAAGGGGTTAACGGGAGGGATATGCCCAGTGCCTTTTCAATCTCAAGTTTGAGGGAGAGCCAATAAGACTTGACTATTGGGCAAGTCCACCAAATATGTGCGAAAGTTGCTGTCTCCTGGCAACCCTCCAGCACATGGCAGTTGTGCCGGGGAATAATTGATGTAGTCGGGCGGAGGTATAATACCACCTGCTTAGTAGTTTGATATTCATTTCCGTAATCAAAATAGATGATGAAGCTTTTGTCATTTGTTGAAAGATAACATTTCATTCAGATGGATCTATATGAAGTTCGAGGTCGGCTTCCCATTTAGTCACGAATGTGGGGAGGGAAGAATGAGATATATTTGATAGTAATTTATATGTTAAAGACAGGATTCCTTTTTTTGGGGTTGAGGATGGAGACATATTGTTTCAAAGTTTGAGAGTTGCCGCTTAAACTGAGGTTTAAAAGGATGTGTCGATAGATAATGTTTCAATTGTGTGTAGGTAAACCAGTTTTGGAAATTCGTCCCTAGGATATCACAAATAGTCTGCCTTAGACTGTATTTCTTTATCTTTCTATAAGAGGTGGTGCGGGATTGAACTTTGTATGGAAGAAGTAGGATGAGTTTGGTGAGCGGTCTTTATTAATGATGAAAACGGTGAGTTTTTACTTATCGTGTCAGAGGGGAGTGTATGGAGGAAATTGAGGGATACTTCTTAAGTAATTTATCCCATTGTTTAAAAGTTTCATTTACTATCTTAGGTGTTGTGTCTAATAGATTACATTGGGTAGTTGGGATCCAACAATTCCTGCATAGGTAATGATTATCGGAAAGTGATTGTTGTAACTGAATCCACTCCTTATTTAACGTTTGCTTGCACCAGTCCACAATCCTTGTTAAGAAAACAGCATGTCTATAGTGCAACAAGTTAGGGGCTCCAATCCCGCCTATCTCTTTGGGACGGTATAGGGTAGAAGTGGCAATACAAGGTAATTTGTGTGACCATATAAAGCAATTAATCTGTTTTTGTAAGGAAAATATCAGGTGTTCCAGAAGGGGCACCGGGAGGGTTTGCAAGAAATATACAGGGTAAATATTATTTTATTGCCATTTGTTATTTAAAAGTATGGGAATTGGCTCTGAGTTTCTGACACTAGCTACTGGTTGAACCCCCATTTCTGAGTTTGTTCCATCATACCTCAATAAAGACAAGACCACAGAATTATGGGGAAGAAAAGGCCGCAGCTTGTTTATTAACCAATAAACAAGTTAAACTTTTATTATCAACATTATAAACCTTTCGTTTTCTTAACATTCACCCAGTGCTTGCTTTTGTTCTCTCTATAAGCCCCCACCCCTTTTAGGGCGGGGCGTCCACCATCACTTTACCCTTTCTGTTACCGACAGAAGTACCAGCCATTATCCATCAGGCGTAAGCCTCAATAGACCACAGCAAGCACCCTGCCACCACTCGCCCTCAGCGAGTACTGCCACATAGAGCTAAGGCCTTTTCGATCCCTTCCTTAATAGTAAAATTAAATAGGTGCAACCCCACTTCATTCAGGTGAACACCATCACTCAGGTAAAAACACCTGCCCGACTCACCCTCAAACTCCAAGTGCCTAAGCCCAACACCCCCCAGCCTTATCACATACCCACTCAGCGTCCTATTCACCTTCCTTCTAGGTGTCTCCAATTTCTTTACATCCCAAGCAGATCACCACACCAGCTGGCTCTCAATCTCCGACCACACCAAAATCAAACCCGGGAACAATTCAAGCAATCTATCAAAACCATTCTTCATTTACCACAACAATTTCTTCTGGGACATGTACCCTAGGTCATTCCCCCCTGCATGAATGACCAACACCTGGGGTGGGTTAAACATCCTGGCATATTCCACCACCGTGCCAACCACCTGGGCCCACTTCATACCCCGTATCCTGAACCACCTTAACTGCACCCGCTCACTGGAAAAACCCAACTGTAACCCTTTCTCTTTTACAGCAGCTGCCTTCCTCGCCCAAAAAACATAGGAGTGTCCTAAGATCCAGCACCTCACAGGCCCTGCCAAATGAAAGAAAATTGTAACTCATCAATAACCCCCCAGCTGCAATACCAAGCCCTGTCTCACGTACCCCCGAAATCTTTCAGACCTCCATCTGCCAATCTTTCTGATCACCCCCGCATCCAACCCTAAATTTGCTGCCTCCGTCGCCGCCCCAATCCGAAATGAATGGGAACCAAAATCCTCCCCCTTCATCCCCATTGCTCCCAATGCCTTATGCAATACTGCCACAAACTGAAATCTGGATAATGGGGACCCATCCCCATGCACCAACAACAGCCCCGTGTTATGTCGGGACACCCCCAGAAACTCCTGCACCATTCCCACCCAACAGCAATGGCCCCCAATCTCCCGAAGAACTACCAACACACCTTTTCCTTCCTGATCCATCTTGGATCTCCTCCCCCATAGCTCCACCAACCCTTCCTTCAACACCACGTCCTGCCTACCCAGGTCTTTTTTATCCCGCAGGTTCATGCCCATCAACTCCGACACCCTGAAAGCTCCGAAGAAGGCCAGCACACACGCCACCCTAAATAACATTTCCTCGTACCACAATGAACAAATACCCCTTAACCTCTCAATCACCCCTTCAAGAATAGCAAACGCCAATGGCCGTCGTCCGTCGGCCTGCACCCTCCTTTTACATAAACCCTTGACCGCCATACGCACCACAAAAACCTTACTCAAATCTACACACCCCAAAATTTGAAACAGAAAGGCCAAAGCCACCATTCTCTTCCTCATCTCTGAGGGCGACAGCCCCTCGCTCCCCCAACACCTTATCCACTCCACCAGTGTTCTCACCCAATCCTCACAGACTCCTTGTCGTTCCTCCTGCTCCACCCTATTCAGCCACATGTACCACACTCGGACGTAAGCCCTCCATGTGCTCGGGGCTATTGCCCCTTGTACCAGATTCAACACTCCTGGCAACCAAGCTGCCACAGATCCTCCGGGCATTCCATGCCTTCCGCGTCCACCTCCGTGGCTGCCTCTCGGAACCAATCCCATTGAAACCGGGATAAAGAGTCAGCAATTACATTAAGGCGCCCTGGGACATGCACCGCTCTCCATGAAATATTACAGCGCAAACATTAGAACACAAATACCCTTAATAAACGTATCACTGCCGGGGAATTCACCCTCAGGCGATTAATAGCCCACACCAAACCTAAATTGTTGGAGTGAAAGCAGACCCTCTTATTCCTGAGATATTCAGGCCAAATTCTCAGGGCCACCACCAATGGGAAAAGCTCCAAAAACGTCAAATTCTTAGTCAGTCCCCATTCCGCCCACACCTTTGGCCAAGCCCCCACACACCATTTACCATTCAGAAATGCCCCAAAACCATGGGCTCCCGACGCATCGGTGTATAAACACAACTGGTCGTCCAACCACCCTCTCTCCTGAATCAACAGTCTCCCGTTAAAATCTTCCAGAAATATTTTCCAAATCCTCCTTCACCTCCATAGACAAACGGACATGAAATTTGAGATTGCTCACACCCACCGTCGCCAATGACAATCTCCGACAGAAGATTCGCCCAATGGGTATAATTCGCCCAGCGAAATTCAGCTTACCCAAAAGCGATTGCACATCCCTGAGTAAGACTTTCTTGCTACTCAGGACCCTGTCAATCACCATCCGCAGATCCCGGATTTTTTCCTCCAGGAGTCTGCACTCCATCTTGATCGAATCCACCTCGATCCCTAAGAAGCTTAAGACTTTACCCGGACCCTCCGACTTCTCAGCTGCCACAGGAATACCGAACTCCCGAGCAACCTCACCGAAAACCTCCACCAGCAGTTTGCATACCTCTGACCCCGCTGGGCCCACAAAAAGGAAGTTATCTAAGTAATGAACTACCGAGACCTTCCCAGACTTTTTCTTCACCATCCATTCCACGAAGGAGCTGAACCTTTCAAAATATGAACAGGATATCGAACAGCCCATCGGGAGGCAGAGGTCCACGTAAAACTGGTCCTCAAATTTACACCCCAGGAGGTGGTGACACCTCGGGTGGACTGGCAACAAGCGGAAAACGGATTCCACATCCGCCTTAGCCATCAGGGCGCACCACCCTGCCACCCGCACCACAGCAACTGCCTTGTCGAAGGAGGCATATTTTACCAACACCATATCCGGATCGATGCCATCATTCACCGATCCTCCCTGCAGGTGGGACAAGTGGTGTATCATCCGAAACTGCCCTGGGGCCTTTTTCGGCACCACCCCCAACGGGGACATCCTCAAATTCGGCAATGGCGGTACAGAAATGGGCCCGCCATTCTCCCCAGCTGAACTTCATTCCCCAGTTTTTCCCTCAACACCTCTGGGTAGTCCCTTACCATTTACTTATTTCAAATTTCCCGCAAAAACCAACCCCGCCTGCTCCCTAAATGGGATCACAAACCCTGAACTAAACCCCGTTAACAGCAACTCCGCATCCCCCGCATGCCCTCGCTCACGGGCGTACGCCTTGAGCCACGGGACCATCTTTCTTACTCTCACCGGAGTCCGCGCGCGCTGGACCCACTTCCCCTGGCCGGGTCCCCACTCTGCCCTTCCTGAAACATTTTGCCCCGGAGTGGATCCCTCCACATACCGAGCACTCGTGCTTGTATTTGCATGAGGATCCAAACCTACATTGCCCCTCATTGAACTGGAAGCACAAGCCTTTACGTATGGCCGTTCCGGTTCCAGTACCAACTCCTGCACTACCACGTGTCTGCCCATAGCCCGAAAGGAATGATTCCCCCTTAAGGGGGTCATCATTTCCAACCAAATTCCCATGTCCCTGTCGTCCCAACGCATCTCTGGGCGGACCGCCATTCGTTGCCCAAACCCTTCATCATACCTCCACCACGCCATACCCCCATATGTCCTGTCGGCACTAGCTATCTCATCGTAATAGCAAAATAAAGATACTCCCTGTTCTGGGAACTTCTCACAAAACACACTGGCCAAAATGCAAAAGGCCCGGGAACAGTTCCCGAAATTCTTGGGTAACTTCCTCCACCTTTTATTTCTCTCCTCCTCCTCCTCCTTCTTAACTTTCTCCTTCTCATCCTCCTTCACCTCCAACACGTGCTCCAAGGGCAACAGGGAGAATATCTCCACAAATTCCCTCTTCCCTATCTTCTCCCTCAATTCACCCGTCAGGTGAATACTTAACGGTCCCACCGAGCATAGGCATGGCCTCCTGAGCGCCCCCTCTGGCACCCTAATCAACTCCCCTACGGCTGCCGTCAGCATCCCCCCTGCTCCAGTAACCCCACTAGCCTGTGGCACCACTCCCGACTTCCCCATTCCTGGGGTCACCCATGCTGATGCCACCACGACCCGGACCCACTAGGCTTCTCCAACACTAACAACAGCCCCTTCAAGCCAGCCATTATCATTTCTCTCTCGCCACTCCCCGCAACATTCACACCTGGCGCTCCCCCAGCTGTCATCTCACCTGCAGGCTGCTGCACCGTCACCGGTCCATGTCCTTGGCCCGACACCTTTTCTCTCCTCTGCTCTCTCCCCTCCCTCTCCCGTCCTCTGCTGTTATCCAACCTCCTGCGCACGTTATCTCGCCTAGCAGGAGAACGCCCCCTGCCGTACCTGCTCCTTCCTCGATCCCTCTCCACGTGTGCCCAGGTTGGCTAACTAGGCATGCCTCCGCCCCGAGGCCACCGTATCGGTGATCTTGACCTCCGGCATCCATCAGACCCGCTGCCCTTACTGTGGGTGAGGAGCCCCTCTCCTGTTTCCCAAACCTAAAGACTGTGAGGAAGACATAGTAAGATCTCCCCTTTCCCCCACCCTATCCCCTCCTACCCCTTCCACTCTCCGTTGAGGAGACAACAACTGTAGAAGCTGCACCAGCGTAGACTACCTAGCCAGCCGTCCCTGGTCCTGTCGAAGTCCCCTCCAATGGATCCTCCTCCTCGAAATTGCCACTAGCCTCCAACTCCAGTGGCGGATCCGTAACCAGCTCCTGCTGTTCCCTACTTTCTCCTCTCGTGGCTTCTGGAGCCTCCAAACCCCTCCTGTCCACCACAGCGGGCCCTAGAGAAATCACAACAATTAATATCCCCTTTATACCCCCTCCAATCCACCCCCCTGTCCTAGCCCCCCCCATAGCTCCTCTGCTTAGGGCCCCCCCTTTATGTCTCCCCGCGGACCTACCATTCCCTTCCCACCCCCTTTTTCCCCCCAACCCCCCCCCCCCCCCCATGGGACCTCCACCTAAGATGAATTCTGAGGACACCCAGCATGCGGAAGATAAATAATACACAAAGCGAGCAAACTGGACCAGAAGGTTGTCAAGTCCAGTCTGGGCACTAACCATTGTGATATACTACCCATAACCATAATAATAGACTTAATAAACTTCCTCAAGAGGTAGTAGCAACAAACACTGTGGGGGACTTTAAAAATGCATGGGACAAGCATAGGGCTATCCTACGAACTAGATAAGTTTATACTGTTAGGTAAGGTCGGGCAGACTTGCTGGGCCTATGGCTCTTATCTGCCATCAATATCTAATAGATCATAATCATACTAATAACAGCAATAACTGTTTGCATGCCCCACTATCAATAGCATAAATAACATCTACCTACTTTTTTTTTTTTTTATCCATTTGGGGAATTAATACCCGTATGAATGCCAACCTAACATCCTACGGCCTACCATGTGGCCTTCTGCCTGACCTTATCCCCGGACTTGTCACCTTCCCCCGTCCCCTATTTAGC
>NW_026511290.1:134671-137171 GCF_027579735.1 Bombina bombina | reverse complement strand
TTTTACATAATAAACTGCCATATATTTTATTTTACATAATAAACTGCCATATATTTTAAAATTACTTTGCATACATAGCAAATTCAAAGATGCCATAAGAACAAAAGAAAAAAAGAAAAGAAAACAAAAAATTATAATATATCGATGAACCAAAAATAAAATAAGATAAGAGCAGAACTCTACAACTTTAAACTTGTGCCCAAAAGTACTCTCAACTGGCTGCCACCTCCAAAAAATAAACATAAAAAACTAAGTCCACAAATTGCAGATATATTAAAATGACAAACAAATGATAGTAATTGCAATTGTATAGAACCATAATATCAATCTGACTATATCTCAAAAATAAACAGATTAAGACGTATGACCCCAGGGGTGATTATCAAGGGTGAGACTTACCCATTTTAGCAGTCATTTACAACATAGTATAACACAGTCTACCAACACTATAATAAAAATAATAAAAAATAATAAAAACCTCTACTGTGTGGATGCTTATTGTATGTCGCAAATTGGCATCAACTAAACACCTAGAAATATCAAAATAAGTAAAAAATAAGTTAGGTGTAATTGTTACTTAGGTTAGTTTTTATTTTACAGGTAAATTTCTCTTTATTTTAACTAGGTAGCTGTTAAATAGTTAATAACTATTTAATAGCTATTGTACCTAGTTAAAATAAATTGAAATTTGCCTGTAAAATAAAAATAAATCCTAAAATAACTACAATATAATTATTATTTATGTTGTAGCTATATTAGGGTTTATTTTAAAGGTAAGTATTTAGTTTTAAATAGGATTAATTTAGTTAATAAGAATAATATTTATTTAGATTTATTTAATTAATATTTAAGTTAGGGGGGTGTTAGGGTTAGGGTTAGACTTAGGTTTAGGGGTTAATAATTTTATTATAGTTGCGGCGGTGTAGGGGGGCAGGATAGGGGTTAATAAATTTATTATAGGTGGCAACGGTGTAGGGGGGCAGATTAGGGATTAATACGTTTAATATAGTTTGCGGCGGTGTCCGGGAGCAGCGGTTTAGGGGTTAAACAATTTATTTAGTAGCGGCGGGGTACGGGATCGGCAGGATAGGGGTTAATACATTTATTATAGGCGGTGGCGGTATAGGGGGGGCAGGATAGGGGTTAATAGGTATTATGTAGGTGGCGGCGGGGTCCGGGAGCGGCGGTTTAAGGGTTAATCAGTTTATTAGAGTGGCGGTGGGCTCCGGGAGCGGCGGTTTAGGGGTTAATACATTTATAAGAGTTGCGGCTGGGTCTAGGAGCAGCGGTTTAGGGGTTAATAACTTTATTTAGTTGCGGGGGGCTCCGGGGGCGCCGGTATAGGGGGTAGAACAGTATAGTTAGTGTGGGTGCTTAGTGACAGCTTGTCAATAAAGCTGTAAAAAAGCCGAAGAGCAGCGAGATCGGATGAGTGATAACTATCACAGTCTGCTGCTCATCGCCCCGTACTTGGTGCGCGGCTTTTTGACAGCTTTATTAATAACTTTGGCGAGATTTTTCAGGTCCACGGCGGCGATGGTAGGCGAGCTTAGGCGGGCGTATTGGGCCGGCGAAGGCAGGTAAAGTAGACACGTTGATAACTAGAGGCCAAAGTAACACATAAATATATATGTATATACAAATACTAACACATAAATATATATGTATATACACATACTGACATAAATATATATGTATATACACATAGTAACACATAAATATATATGTATATACACATACTAACAAATAAATATATATGTATATACACATAATAATACATAAATATATATTTATATACACATAGTAACACATAAATATATATGTATATACACATAGTAACACATAAATATATATGTATATAAACATAGTAACACATAAATATATATATATATACACATAGTAACACATAAATATATATGTATATACACATAGTAACACATAAATATGTATATACACATACTAACACATAAATATATATGTATATACACACAGTAACACATAAATATATATGTATATACACATACTGACATAAATATATATGTATATACACATAGTAACACATAAATATATATGTATATACACATACTAACACATAAATATATATATATATATATACACATACTGACATAAATATATATGTATATACACATAGTAACACATAAATATATATGTATATACACATACTAACACATAAATATATATGTATATACACATACTAACACATAAATATATATGTATATACACATACTGACATAAATATATATGTATATACACACAGTAACACATAAATATATATGTATATACACATACTAACACATAAATATATCTGTATATACACATACTAACACATAAATATATATGTATATACACATAGTAACACATAAATATATATGTATATACACATACTAACACATAAATATATATGTATATACACATAGTAACACATAAATATATATGTATATACACATACTAACACATAAATATATATGTATATACACAT